>NW_028254788.1:0-91415 GCF_964263255.1 Lissotriton vulgaris
GAAAAAAATATGTCTTGCATCCTAAATTCAACGGACATATGAAAATAAATCTGGACAGTATGGAACAAGTCCAGTAAATATAGGTGAGTTTCCACATCAGAGGAAATGTGAATAAAAGCAAAGTTAATCTTTGGGAAAAACAGTGGAGCTAACCTGAAGACTATTTTCTCTTATATAATCTGCAAATTTGAAGGACAATAGAGAAGAAAGCCCAACTAGCCCATCCTCTGGGCAGATACAATTAGAATAAGAGAGAACATCTTTACAGATTATTTCCTAAAACCTCTTCCAAGGGCTCATACCGAGGGACATAAAAAGCTGAAATGACCAGCAGAAGATCCTAAAGTGCAGGCAACATATTAACCTTGATCTGTAACAAGAAAAACCTAGTAAAGGCCAAATAACAACATCGCACAAAACAGAAGTCTGACTCATGGTTTGCAAAAAGCCTACATATTAGACCAAAGCAAAAGAAATGTTCACATCGAGAGGCCACAATCGAAACTCCTGCAGAAACTGCATAACAATTCACAAGCAAGCTGTTGCAGAGAAGCATTCCTGATCATACAACGTTGATGAAAGCAGTCTCAAAGGTGGTCAAAGGCATGCATTGTGGATAGCCTCTGAAAAGTCTGAATGGAAAAGCATTGAGGGTCAGAGTGCTAGATGTTGAAGCTGTGCCCTTTTAACTTCCATACCTACTTCAAGTACCAGGAGTTAGAAATGTAACATTGGGTTCTAGGTGGAGTCCTAGTATGACAGCAGGTGAATATTTAGGAAATAATTTAGCAAACTATTAAAGTATGAGGTGATATCAATCAATCAATCAATCAGGACATTTGTTAAGCGCGCTACATACCCGTGAGGGTCTCAAGGTGCTGGGGGGCGGGTGGTGTTGCTACTGACCGAAGAGCCAGGTCTTGAGAAGTCTTCTGAAGGCCAGTAGATCTTGGGTCTGCCGTAGGTTAGTGGGGAGGGTGGTCCAGGTCGTGGCGGCGAGTGGGAGAAGAAGCTGCCACCGGCGGTCGTTCTTCGAATGCAGGGGACTGTGGCAAGGGCGAGGCCGGCGGAGTAGAGCTTGCTGGTAGGGGTGTAGAAGCTGATTCGTCTGTTGAGGTATGCTGGGCCAGCATTGTGGATGGCCTTGTGTGCGTGGATGAGGAGCTTAAACGTTATCCTCTTGTTGACGGGGAGCCAATGTAGGTCTCTCAGGTGGGGTGTGGTGTGGCTGTGGCGGGGAATGTCGAGGATCAGTCACGCCAAGGCGTTCTGGATGCGTTGCAGCCGTCTCAGGAGCTTGGTTGATGTTCCTGCGTAGAGGGCGTTTCCGTAGTCTAGCCTGCTGGTGACGAGGGCCTGGGTGACTGTTCTTCTCGTTTTGGTGGGGATCCACTTGAAGATCCTGCTGAGCATTCAGAGGGTGTTGAATCAGGAAGAGGAGATGGGGTTGACCTGTTTAGATATGGAGAGGGTGGAGTCGAGGATGGCCCCCAGGTTGCGTGCGTGGTCGGTGGGTGTCGGGGCTGTTCCCAGTGATGTCGGCCACCAGGAGTCGTCCCAGGCTGAAGGATGAGGACCTACGTCTTTTCCGAGTTCAGCTTCAGTCAGCAGTGGATCCTTTATATTGATGCCCGAATATTGATGGTACTTAATATCAAAGAAGATTTTAATAATGATGATATGTATGTTGTTTTTTAATAGCAAACATATATTGAAGTTTTAAATAGTAATAATTTAATGTAGCTTTTAACACATTTTTGGGTGTTTTGTATGCTAATTATGTTGATTTGAGAATTATTTTTCTAAAAGTACTTTTATCCTTTGGATGTTTTCTTTAAATGATGTGTTTTTAAAATATTCTTAGTGGACTCATTTTAATACCATTTGCAAACCTAATTGTTTTAGGTTGTTGTATTTTATGTATAAACTTTGTTTATTGCGCTGCAAAGTCAGTACGTCATACCATAGTGCTACACAAACTGGCCCGGCATCAACATTCAGCCCGGCCAGCGTCAATACAGCTTTTAGGAAAAAGTTCAAACAGGGGAAAGGGGAAAGGAAGAGCTTGGATATATACGTGTCGTGGACCCTGTCTCGATGCCCCAGTGCCATTAGAGTGTCTTTGAGGCACCACCAGCAGAGACTTTGGGTAATGGGGCACCGTTTCCATATCACTGTTCTCGTAAATAAGCCTGTGTCCAGAAAGCTTAGTAGTGTCAAAATAGGGTAAAAGGAATCAAAACACAATGAAACATCCCCGTTCCCGCCACCCCCCGCCTACCCACCCCCCACCCCGGTTCCAGGTCCATGTTCCTAACTCGTAGTAATGTTCTCTCAGGCCTCAGTGTTCGTGGCATCCGGCTGAGACAGCCGCAGCAGGCGTAGATATCTAGGGCAGGTCACTTCCCTAAATTCGGAAGCCAGAAGCATCAAGAAGGGCTGCCACAGTTCCGGATATTTGTCACCCTCCCCCTTAGCAATCATGGATAGTTTCTCCATCCCCAGGACGTGCCAGAGACGATGCAGCCAGCCCTGAAAAGTGGGGATGTGTGTGGTGCGCCAGAAGGTGAGGATATTCTGTGTCGCCGAGCCCAGGGCTATAGCTATCAGTCGTCCTCTGTGGGAGCGCAGGGGGTAGGTCATGGATTGTGGGAGCCCAGCAACACTTAAGCGGGAAACCTCCGGATGGTAGTGTCCAAGTGTAAATCTACTTCATCTAGCACCTGAGTCCAGTAAGCCTGCAGGTGGGAACAGCCCCACAGTAAGTGTACCAGCGTACCCTTCTCCCCACAGCCCCGCCAGCAGAGCGCATCCCTTGTGTGGTCTATCTCGTGCAGTTTTTCAGGGGTGTAATACCAATACGTGGCAAGTTTAGTGAGAGTGTCCGTCAGCCCCATGTGGTGCGTGGAATGACGGGCCCTATAACAGATGCCTTCCCATTCTTTATTACTCAGTGTGCGTTCTAAATCTCTTTCCCACCTCGCCCGCCCTGCATTATGAATGTGTGTGTATCTGCCCAGGATCATGCGGTAAAGATCCGATATTAGGCCACGGTCAGTCTTCCGAGAGAGCAACCAGTATTTGTAGTCGCTGAGTCTGCGGTCAGCCCCTGCTCTAATGGTGGGTTGGAGCGCCCAGTGTCTCACCTGAAAGTAGCGAAGACGTTCTTCTTCCGGTAGACCGAATTCCCGGCGGAGGGCATCAAAGGGGATAGCTCCCTTCTCGGCATAAATGTGGTACAGTACCTTGCAACCCGCAGGGCCCCACTTCGCAAAAGCCATCGTATCCATGCCGGGACCAAAGTCCGGATTGGACACTAGGGGAGTCAGCGGGGATGGGAAGGACGTTAGGTCATGTGTTGTGCTCACCTGGTCCCAGACTTCCAGAGGCGTCCTTGTAATGAAGGAGGCATAGAGATTCGGGGGTCGGTGGCGCCGCCGCAAGAAGGGCACTTCCTGCAAGGTGAGACCCGCCATTGCCTGGTCTTGGAAGAGCCAGTGCTTCTCCGACTCCCATTTGCTCCATTCCACTAGTGTCTGTAACTGTGCTGCTCGGAAGTATAGGAGCAGATCTGGTAAGCCCAACCCTCCTTGTTCAGGAGGCAGCATTGCCAGGTGCAGCTTCAAGCGTGGACGCCGCCCATTCCAAATGAAGTTGGCTAGTTCCGCCTGCGTTTGACGAATCCACCCCTCCGGCGGCCGCATAGGGATAGCTCTGAGTAAATACAGTATTTGCGGCAGAATTGTCATTTTTATTGCTGCCACTTTGCCTAGCCACGACAGGGGAAGGTGTTTCCACCTACCCAGTTCCGATCTTATCGTGGTTCTCAGTTTCGCATAGTTCATGCGGACCGTGCCTTGCAAGGTCGGCGCCAGTTGTATGCCCAAATACTGGACCGCTTCTGATGCCCACGGGAAGGGGAAGAGGCCCTCTAGAAATGTCCTCGTGGACTCCTCCAGGGAGAGGTCAAGCGCCACGGATTTGCTGAGGTTGACCTTAAACCCAGCCACCCCTGCAAAGGTGTCAAGTACCGCCACACAAGCCGGAAGAGATTCCCGAGGGGAGGAGAGGGAGAGCAGGACATCATCCGCATACAGGCTGATGGTGTGCGTGAAGGCCCCCATCTTGATGCCGCGGATCTCCGGGGTAAGTCGTATCACCTGCGCCAGGGGTTCCATATATAGGGCAAATAATAATGGGGAGAGGGGACAACCCTGCCTCGTGCCCCGTTCTATAGGGAAGCGGGGCGACGAGTACCCATTAACCCGCACTGTCGCTGAGGGTCTAGAGTAGCAATTGAGCACCCAGGCCCGGAACCGTTCACCTAATCCAGCCCGCATCAGCACCCGCTCTAGGTACGGCCAATGGACGCGGTCGAAGGCCTTTTCTGCATCGATGGACAGCAGCATGTTTTCCCCCTCCGTGCGCGTGGCTTTTTCTATGAGGTGTAGCGCCCGTTTGGTGTTGTTGATGGTCTGGCGTTCCGAGATGAACCCAGTCTGGTCCGGGTCGATCAGTCTCGGCATCAGTGGGCCAAGTCTCATGGCGAGGATACTGGTATAAAGCTTCAGGTCGATATTGAGAAGTGAGATGGGTCTATACGCTGCGCAGCTCGTTTTGTTCTTTCCTGGTTTAGGGATCACGGAAATGGTGGCATCCAGCAAATCCTCTGTGATAGCCCCGGGTTCCGAGAGATAGTTGAATAGATTGGTAAGTAGCGGCACCAGCTGGATGCAGAATTTCTTATAAAAGAGAGCTGTGAAGCCATCCGGCCCCGGGGCCTTCCCCAGCCGGAGCCAAGAGATGGCCGAGATAACCTCTTCGGGCCTTATGTCGCTATCTAGGGTCGTCGCCTGCTCTGTGGTAAGCGCTGGCAGTTGGGCAGAGTCCAAAAAAGGGTCACTCGCTTCCAGGTCCAGCGTATCTCCCGAGTACAGTGAGGTGTAAAATGCGCCTAATGCGGCTGCAATTTCTCTGTCTTCCGAGGCCAGGCCCTCCCCGGCTGTCCTGATTTCCTGCACTGTCTGGCGCTGACGTTGCTCCCTGAGAGCCCGTCCCAAAAGGGGCCCGCACCTATCCCCCCCGGTGTAGTACATGTGGCGTACCCTCAGTGCCGCGAATTCCGCTCTATCTTGATCTAGCGCACTCAGCTGTTTCCTAGCTAGTGTCAACTGCCTCCATATCCTCGGCGCGCATGTCCTCTGGTGCATACCCTCCAGCTCCCTGACTTTCTGCGTTAGTTCCTCTCTCTTCTTCGCTCGCGCTTTGTTCTCCGCTGCCACTAAAGCTATGAATTTCCCCCTGAGGACTGCTTTTAAGGCCGCCCAGTGCGTGGTCGGGGAGGTGTCTGCCGTGGTGTTGTGTAGCAGGTAATCTTGGATCGCCTCTATAATTTTCCCCGGCACTTCTTTACGGTGCAGCAGTGTGTCCCAGAGGCGCCAGCACCGGGGCGGCCGCTGCACCCGCGGGAAGAGGAAAGTGGCCAACAGGGGGGCATGGTCAGAAAGGGATGCAACTCCTATCTCTACCGCGACGGCGAGGGAATGTAAGGAAGTAGAGGCCAAGAAGTAATCTAGCCTGGCGTAAGTGCGGTATGCATTTGAAAAGTATGAATAAGCTCTGGTGTTCGGATGAAAACTGCGCCAAAGATCTACCATGCCTAGGTCTTTCAAATGCGCCAACCCGCCCTCCGACAAGGACCCGGCTTGTGTGGAGCGCTGCGCTGACCTGTCTAGGGCAGTGTGGAACACTAGGTTAAGATTCCCTCCCAGCAATATGTGTCTATCAGCCGAGGCTGTCAGCAGGTTAAGCACCTCATGGAAGAAGCTCTCCTGTCCCTCATTAGGGGCATAGGCCGAACAGACCGTAAAGTCAGATCCCCCCAGTGTGAAATGGCAGGATAAGAGTCTCCTCTTGATCTCCGCTCCCTGTCGTAGGACCCGCCCCCGGAACCTTCTTGCCACCAGTATAGCAACCCCAGCTTTCTTGTGTGGTGTGGATGAAAAAAACTGGTGCGGGAAGAGGTGTGATTTCATGCGTATGCAATCTTTCTGCAGTAAGTGCGTCTCTTGGAGAAGGCAGATGTCAGCCTGTGAGTGCTCGAGGCATGACAGTACCGCCTTGCGTTTGAAAGGGTTGTTGAGACCTCTCACGTTCAGCGAGAGGATGCGTACCTCAGTGGAAGCCATAAATCATCATCCGTACCCCTCTCTCCTGAACACCCTCTTTGACCCCTGATGTACTCCATCCCTCCCGGCGAATCTCCGGAACCGGGCTGAGTCGCGCCTAGCGAGGGCCAGCCCCTGATAACCAGGATTGCCCACTTGCCCGTCATTGCGGAACCCCTCGGACCTGGAACCCCCCCTCGCCCGCCCACAACCAAAACTACCCTTACCCTGCTCCCGTCCCCCCCTCCTCCCTCCCCGCCCCCCCCAACTTCCCCAAAGTGAAAACCACAGAACATCAAGCCACCAAAGTACCATACTGTCCCTCATCTCTCACAGATGAGTAGAAAATAGTAGGGGAATGTGTCCGTCACCAACGGGAGTCCTCCCGCCGTCAGCCGCCGAAGCAATCCACCACCAGCCCGAGGGATCCCGTGGCCCGGGCACCCGGCCATCAGCCCGTATCCGCCGCCGTCAGCTCCGCTACCGCTGTCTCGACTGCCGCTCTCTGTCCTTTGTGAATCTCTTCCTGGGTTGGACGACGCGGTCTGCGTTGCCGTTTCTGCTGCCGCCATCTGTTGGAAGAGCCAGTCTCCGGGGCATTCCCGGATTGCGAGCCGCCCTCCGAGTCGGGCTCCTCAATGCCCAGTAACGGGCAAGCATCAGTGAGGGACCGCAGCTGATGTATTTTGTTGTCCCACTTAAATACTAGGCGGAATGGGTGTCCCCAACTGTAATTTATGCCAAGTCGCCTCAGTTCAGCGGTGACCAGTCTGAACGACCTGCGTTTTTCAAGGGTGATGGCGGCAAGGTCTTGAAAAAGCGTTTGTGAGTGGTCGCCATATGTGATAGAGTCTAGCTGTCGCGCCTTGGTCAGGATCTCCTCCTTGGTGCGAAAGTCCTGGACGCACACCAGTATATCAGCCGGCAGGGCACCGGAGGCCCTGGGTGGCCCTGTCCAGTGCGCCCTGTCCAGGATGAGAACTGAGTCCGATAGTCGGCCCAGAATATGGTTGAAGAGGCCCGTCGTGAGCTTAAAGAGGTCCGCTGTGTCCGGGGTATGCTTCACTCCCCGGATTCGAATATTGTGTCTCCGAGAACGGTTCTCCAAGTCCTCGACATGCGTTTGCAAGTCGACTTGTTGGTCGTGAATGCGGATGATTTCTTGCTGGAGGGCCTCCATTTCCACATCACGGCTATCGCTCTTTGTTTCGAGGTCCGCTACTCGTTCCCCAATGGCGTCTGTGTCTCGTCGTAGCTCCCGAATCTCATCCTTCAGTTCCGTCTTAAGGAGTTGGAGGTCCTCTCTCCAAGAAGGATCTGGTGACAGGCTCATATGTACTATGGGAATTGCTGCCCGGCGAGCCGGCCACCTGCTTAGAGGGCACCGCCTGGGCTCCAGCATTTTGAAGGTCGGTTTTCTTTCCCATAATGGCGGGAGCAAGTAAGTCCTTAATGGTCTTGTCTTTGCGCACCCTACCAGCAGCCATGCCCCTGGGAGCAGATCAGGACGGTGCGGGCCAGACCGGGTCAATGACGCGTTACAGTTCCCAGCACCAGGCCCCGGACAGAGGCGGCGTAGTGACCAATCCCAGCGGTCTCCCGCAGTGTCTACTTGAACCTCTTGCTCTGGCCTCCAGGGGCTCCCAGATAGTGCAATCACTCTAGAACAGGCCGCACGGATGTCCACCCAGCCTCAGCAGCGGCATACAACGTCCAGCGTCGGACCATGCGGTAGGGTGCGGGACCGGGCAATCGCACAAAATGGCGGCACTCAACCCGCCAAACTCCGAAGACCACGAGGCAGGCGGTCACCCCCCGGCCAGGAGCAGCACTGTGCGCTCAGTTGTCCCCGATGTTGGGTCCTCTTGTTGCCCCTGCCGACCCGCCGCCACTCTCCGCTCTCCTGGGGACACCCCAATAAGCTTGCAGTCCTCGCTGATCATGGGGGTACAGGGCCCCGCACTTGGTTCTGGAGCGCGCTATATTGCAGGAGCGAGGCCGCAGGGGTGATGCGTAGCCCCGAGGGGGGCTCAGGGAGTAAGTCCAGCTAGGGCGCGCCACCGATCCCATAAGATGGCGGCCCGTCGATGTAGGTCGGGATTGGGGAGGGCTTAATTAATGGTGCACCGTGCAATGCCCACCAACGCTAAGGCCGAATCTTCCCAGGTGCCCGAGACCACAGTCTGTTGTGGACGTGATGCAGGGGATCATCCGTCCCCCTCTCCTCTCCTCACCTGTGGGCCCCCGCCGACCACAAGTGCCGTCGCTGTACACCCGGCCTCCACGCACCAGTGGCCCGTCTGCCGCCCTGTAGATCCGGCCGTCCCTCCAGGAAGAATCGGCAGGTCCGCTAAGAAGCCGCGGGAGGCCTCCCGCACAACCGCGCGGGTCGGACCTGCCCTGCCCGCTTGGGCCGCCGCGGCGTCCGCCACCCGACTCCGCCCCTCGCAGCCTCGATGTCGCTCTCCCTGCCTCCGCAGGCCACGTCCAGCCCAACCTGAGACGGCCGGGTCCAAGCGCTGCAGGGCTGTTATAATGCCCCTCAAGAACGCCGGTGTATTAATGCCGGGTCCGGGCACCCCGGGGTGGCACCCGGGGCAGAAGAGATGCGTTAGTTGCGATAAATCGGCGGCCAACGGCGGGAGCTCGACGAGGCACGTCTGCTCACACCGCCATCTTGGCCACGCCCCCCCGGTTGTTATATTTTACAGGAATTTTGGTTGGGTAGTGTTTTAAGTGAATGGTGTAAATACTTTTATTTATTGAAATGTTTTTATTGTATCACTCCAATTTAAACAAAATATTCTTTATATTTAATAGTATTTATTTTTTTGGTATTTTTTTTATTTAGGGGTTTTGGGTGGGGAGTGTTTTTAAATATATTTTCCGAATCGTTTTAAAGTTAAGTACATTTTTAAGGCTAGAATCAATTTTCTGCCTCTCCATGGTCCAAGGCTTTTCTCTCCAGCCAAGTCACTTGTTTTGGTTGTCAACATTGACCAATAGCACAAATGCTGGAAATGTTTCCTGGTCAGGGCTCCACAGGGGTAAATAAATTTTCCATGCGATTCAATAGGGGCTAGCTTCCAGCGCTGCAAAATGCTCTGAACAGGATGAGCTTGATTTTCATTTCCACCTTGAGTATGCTATTTCTGGGCAAAACTCTATATATAGTCCATGTCCTCCAGAGGTGGAAAAAATGGCTAAGTATCTCTTTTTCTCCAGCTGCTATAAAAGTTGATTTTGTTGGCGTCTGTGGCCCCCAGTTCATCAGGGCAGGCTTTTTGGTACCGGTTATAATCAATCTGTGCCACCAGGAGGCTTTGAATCTATTGTCATCCAGGTGGGCCTTCTTTTTCAGCCATAGTCTTCCCTGGTGAATGAATGTTTTGAGGAGGTGGTGGTGAGCTGCCAGTTTTGTAATGTGCACTGGCAAGTTATTGGATAATTTTTCCTTTCCAGTCCTGTCAACTCTGTGGCCTTACATCTATCTACTCCTGCAGCACTCTTAGCTTTACTGTAAATATACACAGGAGCCTTAAATCCAAAATTAACTACTACTACCATCAAAAGTGTTTCTTGGTTTCCTCAAACTATTCTGCTATTTAAATGATGTCTTCTATCTGTGTCAGGGCTACCTAAGATCTGTTTATCTCACTCTTAGGACTGGATCTACAAAGTTTAGGAGGGTCTTTGGAATTAATGGAAGTAGATCTTAATAGCCTCATTTGGAATCTCCGTGTTAATAGAGTTAGTGTGTAGGATATCCTTTTTACAGTGTTTATACTTTTCTCCGGTGTTTATTTCCTGTCAGTTGGGCAGTTGTTGACAGGACCCCTGCCTTCCTGAGCCAAGAGGCAAAGTCATTGCCCTTCAGATAGCTTGGTGATTAACACAGAGCAGAAATGTGTATTTCGCCTCTGGGAGTGTACTGAGTGTTAAGATTGGCTTTAAGACACTTTTAGGTCAGGCAATTCAAAGATATGGAGTTAGGAACCAATGTCACTTCATTATTGATTAGCCCTTCCTTATGTTTCTGTAATGTTTAATAGAAACTTAATCTGTTTACTTCCCTTTCATGTCTAGGTGATTATTTTTTCATTCTTAACCTATGTCTGTTTTTTTTCTTCAGATTGGGATGTTTATGGCCCCTTGTTCTGTCTTCCTCCGATACAAATTCCCTTGTTTGTTTCCTGGTTTTCCTGCATTCATCCACTAGTCCTCATTGCTAAGTTCACTTCTTTTCGTAATAATTATTAAATTTTTTTTTCTTTTGTTACCCATTTATCCATTTTTGAGTAATTTATCCTTGAGTTCCTATTGTTACGTCTTACATGTTATTTGATTTCCTCATATGGATTTTGTCAGAGTCATGATCTGCACAGCTGTATTAAGATTTATGATTCCATCAGATCCTTCCGGTAGTTTCTATTCATGTCCGCATGGGCTCAGCAGACACTAAGATATTTTTCCTTTTAATCGCCTTTTATGTTCCTGGTTTCATGATCGGGGATGTTTTCCCTCTCTTCCTCTTTTTCCTGTTCCGTTTTGTTCCATTTTCACTTTTTTCAGGGTTGTCTATTAGTCTGTTTATATTAAACCATTTGTTCATATAACAATATTCATGATGAATCTTAGATTTGTTTTTGTCACATTTAACCAGACTCAAAGCTCAGCTGGTTTTATTGCAATAAACCTACCTCTGTCAGGTTGATGAGGATAAATTGAAGAAGCAGGGAGTCCACAAAGTATACCCATCACCGTCTACTTCTAATAAGCATGGTGTTGCTATACTCCGTCATAAAAACGTATATAATTTCTTTCGTTTCTCAAAACAATGCCTTTTTGCTATCGATATGGTGTGAATTCAATTAGACTCACCACGTTCATATTACTGTATTTAAAAGATTTTTCAAATGTATCAACATTTGTTATGATATAATGATGTTATTCTTCAACAAAAAAGTACATTTAAACAAAATATATTCCTATGCCTGTTCATGGAGAATTTAACTCAACCTACACTCTTATAACAGCGTTGGGATATCTAATCTCTGTAAGGACAAACAGTGTAAAATATGTACTGTACCACTTTTTGTATATTACGAATCCAGTCAATTGGGTCTAACAGGCACACGTTATGGGTTACTTATAGGTTTATAAAAATATGCTTTCCTAGCCGGGAAAGGATTTTGCTTTTCATGCGTTACTGAAGTACTTTTAAATTGCAGACCTACCTCAGCGCAGCCAAATCTTTTTGTCTTATATGTGGGTAGTGAAAGTACACACTGCACCGCTCATATATGATTTTTAACCTCCCCTGTCCTCAAGAATTGATTGCCTTGTTGTAATAAATCCATCAAAATGTATTAGTAAATCATTTAAATCTCAGTGCAAAACATTTACAAACGATAAAGGTAAAAATGATGATGTGTACCTTATCCGAGTGTGTTGGTCACTCATCTTACATAAACTATTATTTAGAGGTATCTGCAATGATGCATAAACAAAGTATTAAAAAAAAATCCTTTTCGCAATACAAAGAATTTCTTACTAGAGCCACATTTACAAAAATGGGACCGTTGACAGTCTTTTAATAGAATACATGAAATAAGATGAAACCCGCTTTCATGTTCTTGAGCAAGCAATATGCAGTAACTTCAAATTAGCAAATCAGAAGTCACTTTTTGAGTTGTCCTTCAGAATTCTTACCATTAGGAGGCTGTTGGCAGAATCTTCAATATTAGGCCACAGCCCCTTCAATCAATTCCAGCCTCCCAGTTTATGACATATGTTTTAAGGTACTTATTGAAGGTAGACTGAGCAGCAGCAGCACACCCTCAAACTATTTCCCTCCACAAGGAAGAACGTCTCGGGGGGGGGGGACGAGGCATCACATGTCAATGACCAATGTCGAAACTGACAACAAATGAGGACTACATTTTTACAGAAACCAGGAGGAGGACTAGCCATCATCTATAAAGAAAACATGCATTGGGGAGAGGTGTGGCTAACTGGTTAGAGGTGGCAGGCCTGTAAGCAGAGAACGGCCCGGGACCAGGATTCAATTCCCGGCGCGGCAGGGTCATGTACGAGGGGTCAACGGGCTCGATAATTCTCGCCTCAGTGCCTACTCTAACCAGGGAACACACTCGGTAACTCTGGGCATTAAGCTTGCCTCATCTCTACAACGGCCCCCCACAGACGCCGGGGATGCCTGGTTTCACTCTGGGGATACCCAGAAAGGGACCATCTCACAGGGAAAACCAGGACGGGTTCCCCAGCGGTTTGCAGCGCCAGGACACTCGGTTAGAGTAACAGTGCGCTTTACAAATACCCGACATTTACATTTACATTACTCTATCACATTTACAAACTCCAGGGAGTATCTTGAACATTTGCTTTTAAACTTAACATATCAAGCAAAACCACATTGGGAGGGGACCTACTTTACTGAACTCTAGGACAAAGATCCAACTTCGGAAACACCATCATAGACTTCATCACCCGAACGACTCCAGCACAGGCACCTTCCTTCACCTCAGCAACATCAACTTTCACATGGATGACGACACCAACCTGAAACCCAATAACCTCTTGGAAGACCAGAACACATTCAGAATCACCAGATGAGTGAATATCTCACTGACCTTGCCGGACATCTCCTCAACCCTGCTATCCTTATCTTCTCCAAAATCACAGGTGGCCAAGCCCACCCTCCTCACCTATACTGACCATCTCCTTATCCAATTGAACCTGCATTTATCATACCAATACAGAACCACACTCACCAAAGATGTTGGATGCAACTGGACCAAGATTCCAAAGAAATGTGATGCACAGAACTCCAAACCCACCACACATTCTGATCTCTCGGGATCAATAACAAACTTCAACTTCTGGATTACATTTTGCGCTGACACCCTGACGGCTCAAAACCATTGCCACCTCATGGACTAGACTGCAAGCAAATGGGAACACAAATAGCTTCCAATTCCCAAAATGCCACTACAAGTAGCTGGAATGCTGATAGCTGCAGAACAACAACAAAAACAGAAACCCCACCAGATCCGCCTTCTGCTTCTATCACCAGTGACCCAGAGCCACTGAGGTGTGGTGCAGCGGCCAGAGCGGTTGACTCTTGAGCATGGGGCTCACAGTTCGATCCCCAAAGCTGGTGACAGATCAGCTGAGCAACCTGTGTCTCTGGGCAATAGTTCACTTAGGACCAGATGTATGTCGCCCAATACCGGTCCGTAATGGCCGAAATATCCTAATTTCGGCCGTTACCGACCGCTATTGGGCTTTTTAGATGTAGGTGTCATTTTTTAAGAATTCACTATTTTACCGTATCAGTAATTTAAGGATTCGGTAAAATACCGAATTCTTAACATACCGATTCGGTAAATTATCGAATCCAGGATGTAGGGAGCACTCAAGTTAGTGCATTCCTCAATTAAGGATTCGTTATTTACCACCAACTAGAAGTTGGTGGTAAATAATGAAAGTCTTTGAAAAAGCACTTTTTTTGCTTTTCCAACATTGCCATGTTGCAGACATACATGCCCTTTTACCGATTCGGTAAAAGAGGGAAACATTGATGGGTGGCAGCGTGTCACTTTGACACCCTGTTGCACCTCTCAATTGGGTATGGGTGCACATGTTGCAGACATACGTGCACCCATACCCAATTGAGAGGTGCAACAGGGTGTCAAAGTGACACGCTGCCACCCATCAATGTTTCCCTCTTTTACCGAATCGGTATTTACCGATTCGGTAATTAACATTCATTCCGATGGGCCTCCAGGCCCTTAGGAGTGAATGAAAATTACCGAATTGGTAAATACCGATTCAGTAATTACCGACACTTAACAATTCAGCAATTTTTACAGAAAAATTACCTACATCCCATTCACCTGTTCTTGAATACCGAATCGGTATGATTCATTATTTAAGAGTCGGTAAACTGGAATTACCTACATCTGGCCCTAAATCTCCCCAATGCCCCCCACCCATAGGGGTGGTTACTTCCTACTTTACAAATACCAGATACAGTTGATGTTTTTCCTTGTCCTCGCCGGTATGCAGTCTAAGGTTGGCCTAACCTATATTTAATGCGTTTTTTTTGTTTGACATGCAAATATTTATAATAGGTTGCAGTCCCAGTTTGACATAGTTATTTAGGACCCACCAGGCAGGCGTACATGAAGCCAATTTATGTCTGCTAGCCACGAAGTCTGATCTACCACTCTGGAGATTTCCTTTTAAAAGTTGCAGAAGTGAAGGGGGTTGCCCACAGCGCAGTGCATGTAGTTCTGTAATGAAAGATCCAAATCTGAAATCGAAATAGTTCTTTCTAGCCATAGTTAGTTTCCTAATGAGTCAGCCTTTTCTCAAAAAGGTGCCTTGTCTTTCCAGAGTTTTGTTAAAAAGCCAAAACTTCAGCCGTAGTTGTGCCGAGGAGGCATGTTTTTGGAGGTAAAAACCCCCTCTGAAGGTGTTCACTAAAAGTCTGTCCAGCAGATTTGAAGCACTTCCAAGCATGACATCTGATCCATCGACTAGAGTGGACTTGGGGTACTCACTTGTGGTCAATTAATCAATCAATCAATCAACCAATCAGAGCACTTGTAAAGCTCTCTACTTACCCGTGAGTGTCTTAAGGTCCTGAGGGGAGGGAGCTGCTACTGTTCAAAGAGCCAGGTCTTGAGGAGTATTCTGTATGCGAGTAGGTCTTGGGTCTGTCGTGTGTGGGTAGGGAGGGTGTTCCAGGTCTTTGCGGCGAAATAGGAGAAGGATCTGCCTCCGGAGCTTGTGCGATGGATGCGGGGGACGGCGGCGAGGGCGAGGCTGGAGGATCGGAGCTGGCGGGTGGGGATGTGGAACTTACGTAGGGTGGGTCTAGAGTCGCACTAGAAGCCTTACAGGTTTATACCGTGGCTAGCATGAAAGAGGCCAATGCGTAGCATACATACAGGGTTTCTAGTTTATATAGCAAAGGTAACGCTAATGCTGTGGAACGCAAGGGAAAACAAATCAGCGATGCAGTGATGTCGTTTTTAGAACTCGACGCTGCGTAGGAAAAGACCTTTAGCAATCACTTCAGCTTTGCTGCCAAAAACGTGCACGCATTGCATTTCTTTGAATGGCAACGCGTGCACATTTGGCGATTTCCTTGTGGAGCGAGCTTTCAAACCATGTGTTAATTACAAACATATGGTTTCTGCTCGCTCCCGCAAGGGAAACTGGCGCAGGCCCCCTCCTCTCTCCCCTCCCCCTGCTGCCTCCTCTTCTCCTTTATTTTCCGATCCCTTCACCTACATTCCACCGGGCCACATTTGCCCTCGCCCCGCAGCCCCTGCTTCTTCGCTCCTAATTCATCCATTCAGCCTTGGGGTGCACAGTAGGAGGTCAGCTGAGCCGGTGTTGCCCGCTGGCTGGGGGCAGAGGCCTTGAGCGGGGCTAAGAAAAACAAACAGAGTTTCTGAGCAGATGTGCATTGTCCCAAAGTCGGTATGAGAACAGGACACATAGTAGACACGATGGGGACGTCACCTGAAAGCAAGAAGGGTGAGGAACCGAAAGAGGAGGCTGAGTACCTGAAGAGGAAGATCACGCTGCTGCGGGCCATCTCCCTCACCATCGGCACCATCATCGGCAGCGGCATCCTCATCTCCCCCAAGGGGGTGCTTTAAGAACTCAGGAACATCGGCCTCTTCCTTCTCGTCTGGCTGGCCTGTGGGGTCCTCTTCATGTTTGGTAGGTGTATTTTGAACCCCCTGTCATCAGGGCACTTTGTTTCCAGGCAGTGTCTTTCTTTCAAGAAAACGGGGTATTCTGGGAGCCGTAGTATTGGTTTCAGCTCAGTTGAACCAATCAGACGGATAGTAGACTTGGAGTGGAGACGGCATGTCTCCTTGACGAGCAGTGTCTGGTACCAATACCTGAAGGGCAGTAGAGAAACCTGGCCCTGTCTTACTGCACGTTCAGCACCAGCCTGTGCGAAGCCTTCACTTCTCGCTGCAGGCCCCCCTCCCTGGTAGTGTCAGACCCTGCCTCTGTTACCTGAAGAAGATAACACCAGCATGGCCCAAAACGGATACCCCGAAACACTGAAAGCTACTGACAGGTCACAGCGGGGACCCAGTACTTTCCCTGGAGAGTACTGGTACCTCTCAGCATGGGTTGGAAAGTTGTCACTGAAAAGTTGTGGCTCTTTACAGCAGGGGCCAGAATTTTCATTGGAGTGCACTGGTATCTCTCACCGCTTCTGGGTAAGAATAAGATCCAGAATCGATTATACATATACATTGCACTGAAATGTGTTTTATGTTTTTTATAGTTTTGATACTGTCGACAGCATTTATGATATTTTGAGCATGCACAGGATAGTGCGGGATTTACTAAACTTCTCCCAGGTTTGTTAATAAACATTTGAGAGCTGTTGACAAACAGTAGGCCAATAAAGCCTTATTTAAGTACGAAATAATAATTATCCGTGTTTGATTTTGTAGTTTATTTTAGATAGAAATTCACATTTTAATACAAAACAGGATTAAAGGGGTACAGTACAGACATGAAGGGGTAAGGTGAACATCAATCATTGGAAAATTATATGATGCCATAGTGCGCTTTGGACATATAGAACAGTGGTGGTGACAAAAGAGAGAAACATTGTTACAAAATTAATAAACTATTGAGAGGAAAATAAAACTACATTGAAAATATAGCAGTAAAACAATCCAAATTGAACAAGCATTGGCATAGTCCATAGGTCTTGCCTTTGGGACCTTATAAGTGTTTACCCATGCAACAGTTGATGTTGTTGCACCAAGGATATTGTGCTGCATAACTTAACACTTATAAGGTCCCTAAGGTGAGACCTAGTGGCTATGCCAATGCTTGTTTCTCTCTTTTGCATAAAAAAGACATTTTTGAGTGAATCGCTTTCAGTAATGAATCATTAAGGAGTCCAGGGAGGAACCCATTTTTTTTCCGAAAGTTTTATAAATGTGTATAGTAAGGTGGCTGCTTTGTTACATAATTAGACATGGTCACTACCATGTATCTATAGTCCAAAACGATCTTAACTTGGAGGCCCTTTAGGTAACACTGGATTGCTTACTTGTTTTTCTGTCCCTTATTATGTTTGTTTTCTTGAGGATGATGGAAAGCCCATTGCATTTCATAAAAATGTACAGTTTGTCCGAAAGCCGGAGCAGCACCACTCTGGTTTGGATATTAAAAGGGCACCATCTGCATAAAGAAGGCAGCAGATTGATTTGCCTCCAAGCTTTGGAGGTTGTATTTTTCATGTCAAGGTGGTGCCGTACCCTAATTTTACTTGGAGTCAAGTATTTGAGTACAAGGTGATTATAATTTTCAGTAAAGGAGGCAGGGATGTTCCATGCCGCTAGCTTGTGCCATATGATGTTATGTGGAACAGATTTAAAGGATGCTTTGAAATCCACAAAGTATAGACATACCAGGAATTTTGATTCATTAATTTTATCAGCATCCATTGTCAGAGCCAAACGTTTTGCCATGGTCCCCACCCCCTTTCTAAAACCTGTTTGATGAGGGGGGGAAATCCAATATTCATTTGCCCATGACTCAAGTTCTCATAGCAGAAGAGATGCATAATATTTGGCCTCATTGTCCAGCAGAGAGATCTGTGAATAGTTTCCTAGGTCTGAAGTTTTTCATCCTTTATATTAAAGATGAATTATCACCCTTTTCCAAGATTCCAGTACTTGTTCAGTAGAGATACAATGATTAAATAAAAGTATTAATAGGGACACCCAGTATTACGGTTGTTTCTAAGGAGTTGTTGAGGTAGGCCATTTGACTAAATCTCATGTTTCCCTGTTGATTACACTAACACCCTATTTACTGGCAAAGCCTGCAATTTCCATGGAAGTGGAGGCATAAGTTACTATAATTCATGATTTACTGTTAAAACCTGTGATTTCCATGAATGAGGGGGAACAGGTTTCTATACTTTGTGATTTTAGATATTCATGTGGCCTAACAGCTAGGGCGGTGGATCTCAAACCTGGGGAATCGTGTTCGAGTCTTGGAAATAGACGCTCAACATCCTGTGATTCTGGGCAAATCACTTAGGGGTATTAAGGTTATATTCACAAGAACGTGTGCTAAACATCATCAAAAAATGCTAATGCACCTTTACACATTGCAGCCTATCATGGGAAAATAACCCTGTGTTAACGTGGAATCCACAACACAGCGGTACCATGCAATTGTTCACCGAAAATGCTGCCAATGTCCGTGATACAACCATTGCGACGGAGATAAAAACACAAACCCCAACGAGTAAAAACACATGATGTGCCCAAACATGATAAGATAACAGTGACAAACAGAGAGAGGTCAGCAATACCCACGCGTAATGTGGGAAAAAGCCCAAGACCAGCATACAGAAAATGCCACTAAAAAAACGACATCAACTGCGGGGTACCACAGATGCACCCTGACCCACTGCAGAGGAAAACATGTGCCCCACAATCCCCACGGAGGAACACCAAGGAATACAGGGCCCGTTGAAGGCCAATGAAAAGAGGAAGAGGAAGACGGGGTACAGTCGCAAGGAAAACCCGATTATCGCCACGGATGAGCCAGAACACCACCACCAACTGTTCGTCACCTCCAACTTGTCATTGGCAACAAAGAGGCAAAGATGGCACAGCACCCCGGACCATGTGAATGTCGTCGCATGGCAGAGGAGGACAATGGAAGAGCACAAGAGGCCCTGGACTGATGTGAATGGCAAAACCAAGCAGAAACTCGCTGCCAACACTAACAAAGCAATGCACCCCAGAGGAGGGGGCCAGCAAAACACCAGGAGCTGCATGACATGGAGAAGATGGTGGCGGTGACGAGTTGGGGATCCAGACACTGTCCAACATGACCCGACACCACATCAACAGGGTGCGCACCGATCAGGGAGTGGGTGGACAGGGAAGACAGGCCCAATGGCACACATGCACAATTAAGCAGAGCACACTGCACACCCGCAATGAATCAGGATCATGTCCCTGTTCTGACGGGAACACTTCAGCACACATACAAACACCAAGTAGTCCCACGTACACCATGTGCCCAAAGGGGCACCCACACAACACATCAACAAGCACACAACCAACACATACACTTGTGCGAAACACAGCAAACATGCATATACTTCAGCCACACTAACAATGCAAGAGATACCACATGATGAGTAGCACGGCTGCAGTCCATTCACCATGACAATGTACACGGCACAACACTGAGGTGGCTAAGTGCGGACCACAACCGGGAAGGAGCAGGTCACACTCGGACACAACCATCTGCACAAACAACCCCTGACGTCAACGACACATCTGTGGACAAACCATGCCCAAGAGTCACAACTTGACAAAGAGCACAAGTTACCCAAGTCTGCAACATCTCAGCACTGTGGAAGCACAGAACTGACAGGCACACCGCATGAAAGCGACCAGTGGCAGACAAATCAGAGCAGCAGGAGTGAATCAACCACCATGCAGAATATGCACATAAGTATAAGTGCACCTCGAGATTGACAGCATCCCGGTACAAACAGAAACGCCTCCACAAAAGAACACAGGACACTACAGGTGCTGCAAATGTGCACGTCATGGCAAATCACTTCTGGTACAGCAGGAAACTGTGACATGATAATGTACAAGTACAACCTGTAACCTGAAAATATGTTTTATTCACACATGCTGTATTTTTGGACATTTTCTACTTTCCCATGATTGCCAGATATGGCCACAATGCCACATACTCATGAGAAGTAATTGTCAATGATGGTGTTCCTACCTGCCCCATTGTCCCCATCATCATCCAGTACTTCTGAATCCATGGGGCATTGGTGCGTACATAGATGTTGTGCAACACGCAACGTGCAACAATCATCTTGCACACGATCTCTGAGTTGTACAGAAGCCTTCCACCTGTGCCATCCACTGAAACGTGACTTCAACACCCCAAATGTGCATTCAACGATGCCCCTGGTGTGTATGTGGGCTGCATTGTACTGCCTCTGGGCGGATGGGTTCGGGTCTTGGAGGGGTGTCATCATCCAAGGGCAGAGTGCATATCCTTGATCACCTGTGACAGTGCAGGGAGAAAAGAGTAAATTCTTGGTTCGGCAGGATGTGATTGCAGGCCCACTAATCCAGTGACACCTGAGCTGGCTGTGTGTGGAGTGAGTGTAAGCCAGCCCTCATGGAGTAGCTGGTGCTGGCAACAACTCCAACAGTCATCAGGCACTCAGGCAAGCAATAGCAGAACAACAAGGGGGGATATCTTGAGTCGCACATGGCTAGTGGCCCTGAATGCACAGTGGCCAACACGGTCCCACCGTCACGGGACGCTGACCTGCGGGAGACTGGAGTAGGGTCACAAGTGCAAAGCAGGTTTCCCTAGATGTAAAAGGAGCTTGTTATGAAGTGTTTCAGTACCTCCAGGGCATGAGGCAGAGGGCACATGTCAGCTGTGTCCGGCAACATGAAGGATATGAATGCCACACACTCACAACAAGCCCGTATCTGCCAGTTGCTGATGATAACCCCCAGGCACAGGCTCAGACACCAACGATATTCTGTCGGAGTCTGGCGGTCACTCACGGCGCACAGGGTTAGTGGCACCACATGTCGCCGGTTTGTGTTGAACAGGGTTAGTGGCACCACGTGTCACTGGCCTGCCATATGAAATTATGCCTCACTGATTTAAGGGAGTCTGGTGCTGTGGCCGCTGCCACTGACTTGGGGTCACTGCCATTCAGTACTCAGGACACAGTTCCACATGTTGGACCTACTTGGTCGAAGAGGACACCGGTGAAGTATGTCATTGAGAAAGGAGTAATGCTGGCTAGCGTTGTAGGCACCTGCGATGGTCTGCGGAGGCTGCAGAGGTTGCAGGACTGGGCTTGGAGCTTGCCCCGGCACATGGTGGGCCTTCTTTGACACGCAACAGTGTCAGCAGGTGAGAAGTGCAGCCTTGGGGTGCTGGGGCGGGTAGGCCTGGTCTGGGTATCAGCGTCCTGGGGTTCAGCAGGCGCACAGATGCACAGGCCCCCTCCCTTAAGCGCCTTGAGACCCTCTGGGTGAGTAGTGCGCTATATAAATTCTTGAACTTGAACTTGAACTATGGACTGCGAGGCTCCGCCCTATCAGTGACATTGGCCTTTCCGGGAGAGAACCACGCTCTGCACCACAGGGTTTTTATCCACACCCCTATGCAGCCCTGGCGTACTCAGGGCCCACCCACTATGTTCACTCACACAGGAGGGAGGCAGCGAGCAACATTTCCACTATCTGAGTCACAACCTGGTGTGACATGGTTGCGTCCACTGTTCAATACTCTCCAGTCACCAGCAGTTGTGGTCTGCATGGACATATCTATGTGGTTTGCATATCCTTGTCTGTCCTACAAATCCACACCTCACTTGTCATTGTATATATTGCCATTCACGGGTCACTTGCATCCTTCGCACATGGCTGCATTCCGCATCTACACATGTTCAGCTGTTGTGTGGCTGTGGTGCCATGATATGGATGTATTGTGTGCAGGGGTACCCCAGGATCACCATGGAGTGTTGTTGTCATGTCTGGTAGATGAGCATGTTGATTACCATGTTGTATGTGATTTGGTCATGTGTGCATATCCACAATTGTGCGTTGTGTGATGGTGGCTTTGAGGTGTGTGGTGTGTTGATTTGGCACTTACCAATGAACAGTCCAGTTCTATATGTGCCATCCTGGAAGCACTGGTGCCTAATTGACTGTCGGAAGATGTAGGTATTGTGTACACTGCTGGGGTAGTTTGCGACAACATTGGTGAGGAGTCCCCGGTGGTCCACTAATGCCTGCACATGAATGGAATGCGTGTGCTTTCTGTTGCGGTAGTGGTGTGCTGTATCCACAGTGGGCACAAGTGGGACATGTGTGCTGTCTATTGCCCCCAACACGGCCGGGAATCCAGCTATGGCATAGAAGCCTTGCTTGGTCTCCTGCTGTTCCTGCACAGTGTGGGGGAAATGAAGGTACTGGGGTATGAAGCTGAAAATGGCATCCAGGACAGGTTTGATGAACTTTGATAGGGATGGCTGTGAGACCCCTCTGACCCTGGCAGTTATTGGTTGGAAGGTACCAGAGGCCAACAGGTGCAGCACAGCCAGCAGCTTTGTCTGCGGAGGAATGTTGGTTCTCCACTGTGTTGGGACCGTCAACCTGTGGGCGATGTGGGTCACAATGCGGATGATGGTTGTCCTTTTGATCCCGTAGTGGGCAATGACTTCCTTGAGCGTTAGGTCTGTGAGACCTGTGCGTTTTTTGGTATGTCGGCTGCCTTACTCTGCGCTGCCTCTGTGGTGGTCCGGGGGTGGTGGCAGTACTTGGGGGTGTGGCGGTGGGTAGTGTGGCTCTGTTAGGGCTCTGAGCTGCATGATGAGTAGCTCCATGGCGTTGTTTGTTTCTTTGGCGTGGCTCTGTGCGGGCCTCCTACTGCAGGTAGTCGTCCGGCTTTACACCTGCAGGAGGTAGGTATTAAATATCTGCTCCTACCACAGCTTATTGCGTGGTTTTGACTTGCATTGCGGATCTGGCATTTCGTTGTGAAAGTGGTGTTGTGTTTTTTTTGTGTGTTTTGCACGGGAATGCCTACTATGCATCTCATTAGTGTTAGTTAGTGGTGTCCAGCGTGGAGATAAAGTATGCAGCAGTTATCGTGGGATTACTGGCGATGTCTGCAGTTTGCACCAGCTTGTGAATGGGGTGTTAAATCTATATCCACTTTTGATACATTAAGGTGGGGATAAATCGGAGATAAGTCCTTTTGAATATCTACCTTAATCTCCCCGTGCCTAACAAAAATGAATGTGTGCTTGAGTAAAACAAAACTGTTGCTCATGTAAAAAATGAATTCTACATTATTTTTTCCAGAAATTGGATATATTATATTACAAAATATGTGCTCAGCAGCAGTTGGCTTCTGAGTAGACCGTTTTTAGCTTTCTTTCCTCAACCTTTTACATTTTTGTTCTGTTGGTGGTTTCCTTTGGGCGGCACTTGCTGTTTCTGGTATTTCTCCAGGAGGGCTGCATTGTACATTGAGCGCAGTGATCACCAGTTCGTCTGTGGATTTTGGAGTTTCTATTTCAGGAACTGTAGTGTTTGGACTCTAGTTACTAACAGCTATGTACCCAGGATCTGGTTGTGCATGTATTTCCACTGTGCACAACATCATAGGGTGCCCAGCATTGATTGAGATACTTTTTTAAATTCAATACTTTGGGAATCCTTTTGTGCGATTGGTGCATTAGGAGAACTAGAAGCCTTGTTGTACCCTTCCGCCATGGGTCTTTGCAAAATTGCTGGACAGGTTGCAAAAACACATGGCAGTGGGGAAGAGGTGTATAGTTCTGTTCTTATTGTCTCTTCTACAGACTTCCTTCCATGTGTACTACCGCACAGGGGTGAGGTCAAGGTTTGCATCTTTAGATATGTAATGTTGAACATCCAACAGAAGAAATAGTTTATTAAGAATCGGCGAACAAGTACATCTTCTAAACGCTGGATACTCCAGATTAAATTTTTCTGAGAACAACCCTTGGGCCCGCACAATAAAAGTGTTAAATGCATCAAGATTGTTGTCTATCCCTGACACAAACACTGCCGGGGCATTTAAAAGTTCTACCTGAACTTCTATATTTTCAGAATAAAATTTCACTGATTGCGTAATGGGCAGGAGCATAGTTGGCAGTGCAACTTGTGGATTTGTGGGAAGTGTTGGTCATAATCCTTGTGCCCAAAGAGTAAAGGGTGGCTGTGAGAAATGGGGCCTCTAGTTGGTAAGGGTTGACACCTTTGTCCAAGTAGGGACCCTTCTTCCTAGTCAGTTTAAGGGGGATACACTCCTCAAATAACCCTTGTTCACACCTTGGTAGATTGGCATGAGAAATCTCAGAGGCAGTTTGTGAAACATTTGTGCATACATATAGTAGCACAGTGAAAACACTACAACTGGACACCACATCAGTTTAGAAAAATAAGTTAAACTTTATCTAAACCAAACAAGACTAAAAACGACAAAAAATCCACAATACAATACTATAAAAATAGTTACTTTGCAAGATAACCCTTAAATTGCAGAAATAGCTAAAAAAAACACAGTTCTCCCGAGTCGGTAGCTCCGTCTGGGGCTACCTCAATGCTGAAAATGACAGAGTCTCAAAATTCTCACTGACCACATCAGTGCAGGGTCAGCTAAAAAAAGAGAGACTCGAAAACAGTAGCTTTACTTGTTGAAGCTGATACAATGGTACATGCCAGTCAGGGACAACTGCTGTGGTTGAGTGGCAAACAAATGGAAGCAGTGCAGGGTGCATTGCCCTAAAGATGCGGTGCAGACGGCGGCTTGGTGGGGATTGTCCATACGGCGTCGGTGAGCCCAAGGCTTACACTGCTGGATGAGGCGGTGCTCCATGCCGTGCTGGAAGATTGCGGTGCAGGTGAGAGAGCTGGTCAATGTACCAGTCGGGCAGCGACCACGTTGGTGACGTCCAGGCAGGGTGAAGTGGTGCGGGATGCAGTGCCCACAGGATGCAGTGCGAGCAAGGCTCGGTGACAGTCCTCAAGATGGTGTCTGTAAGGCCAAGGACATGGTGCGAAGTGCAGCGGTGCCTTCTGCGGGGCTTTCAGGACACGGAATCCTGTGATGGACTCGGTGACAGAGTTGGTTTCCCTTGTCTTCTGTGGTGACTGAAACAAGCGGTTCCACAGATGGTGCCCTGAAGGACGGTGAGGTCTTTGCTGTTCCTGAGCCCTCTTGAACAGGGGGCATGCTCCACTTCCAAGCCCTTGGAGGCACCTCTCAAGCAGGATACCCACACAGTTCCTCTCTTCTGCAGAAACAGCTACTGCACACCAACCCCAGAAAGCACACAGCAAGGGGAAGTACTCCACCTCCAGTTTCTTCCAGTTTCTCTCATTGGCAAAGGTTCCCCTTGAATTCCAAAGTAGTCTAAAGTTCTGCGGTCTGGACCTCATTAATTATACATCAAAATCTTTTGTAGTCTGGTGGCAGAGAAGTTCTGTGCCCAGTCAAAACTAGTTCTGTCCTCTCTTGTGCAGCTTCCTGGCAGGAGGTAAAGAAAGCATTGTCCTTGGCAGACCAGGTCCCTTCAGGTGTGAAAGGAATCTACTCCCCCTACTCTCAATGCAGCCAGGTCTACTCAATCCAGCCTGAATCCCTCTGGAATGGTAGGACACACCTCAACTTCCCAAGTGGCTGTCTGAACAGAATGCACATCCCCAGCCCCTGTCACTCCAAAACCAGACAACCAATACACAACCTAGAAGAGGCACACTGGATGGCTAAGCAAGAAAAAACCTACTTTTTAAAAGTGGTATTTTCAAACCCAGAGTGCAAAAATCACCCTCACTAAAAGACGCATCATAACATTCTGAGTTCAGGCATATCAAACTTTATTTTTCTATCTTGTTCCCATGGACAGTTATGCTTATAAGATGTTATAAGAAAAATCTCCATTCTATCCTGTGGGGACAGATAGCCTTACAATAGTGAAAAACTAAGGTGTTCGTTGCTGTGCAGTTTCCTTCCCTCGCGGCCGGGCTTAGCTCCTCCCCCCACCCTCACCGACCGGCCGGGCTTCGCTACGCCGGTCCAGCGCCCCGGATTACATTGCCTGACTGCATGCCCCAGGAGCCACAGGGGCAGATGGCGCATTTCCCACGCGCCAGTAGGCGCATAAAGACTCGCCTGTTGCAGAGTCCCTTGGTGTTCGTTGCTGTGCGGTTTCCTTTCCTCGCGGCCGGGCTTAGCTCCGACCCCCGCCCTCACCAACCGGCCGGGCTTCGCTCCGCCGGTCCAGCGCCCCGGATTACATTGCCTGACTGCATGCTCCAGGAGCCACAGGGGCAGATCGCGCATTTCCCACGCGCCAGGAGGCGCATAAAAACTCGCCTGTTGCAGAGTCCCTTGGTGTTCGTTGCTGTGCGGTTTCCTTCCCTCGCGGCCGGGCTTAGCTCCGTCCCCCGCCCTCACCGACCGGCCGGGCTTCGCTCGGCCAGTCCAGCACCCCGGATTACATTGCCTGACTGCAAGCCCCAGGAGTCACAGGGGCAGATCGCACATTTCCCACGCGCCAGGAGGCGCATAAAGACTCGCCTGTTGCAGAGTCCCTTGGTGTTCGTTGCTGTGCAGTTTCCTTCCCTCGAGGCCGGGCTTAGCTCTGCCCCCCGCCCTCACTGACCGGCCGGGCTTCGCTCCGCCAGTCCAGCGCCCCGGATTACATTGCCTGACTGCAAGCCCCAGGAGCCACAGGGGCAGATCGCGCATTTCCCACACGCCAGGAGGCGCATAAAGACTCGCCTGCTCCTTCGTCCCGCGAGGACACGCGCGGGACGTGCCGGGCTAAGCCCGGGCAAAGGGCGGGCCCTCTGTGGCCCTCAGAGGCCTGAGGAGGACGGGACGGGCCACCCCCTTGGCTTTTCATGAGGAGGTAAAGCTACTGATTGTTTTTTTTTCGTACTGGACAGCAGCACCTGCCATATAAACTTTATTAACCTTATTACCTCCATTCCATACTATGAACCGCAAGGGGGTTACCACTAAAACAGCTCTCTGGTCGGATTCTTGCCCTAGGATGATAGACATGAACACAAATAGTACACTGTTTCCTACGCGCAGAGATGTTGAAAAAAATTCCAACCAGCCTATAAACAGCTTAACCAGTAATCAATCCTCTTCACAAATAACCAGTACAGGGTGTAGCCTCTCATTGTTGGAGGAATTAAACAGTCTATGTAAAACTAGGTATGCCCCAGTAGGATTACCCTCCCCGCCAAACAACATTAACCCGTCAACTCCTAACGAGAGTGTGCTGGAACCCTTCTCCATTTTCACAAAAGCCAACACTCAAAGTATAGTACCCGTTCGGGCTACATCTGTTAAAAGGAAGCATGACGGGGACAAATATAATGGGAGTCAATCTAAAATACAAAAATTACAAAATGGGCCCCCAAGTCCAACTTTGTCTCCTGCCAATTCCCCCCAAAATCCAGAGGTGGCTAATAAATTAGACGACCTAGCTCCCACTTCCCAGATGGCTTTATTGTCTATGATCGAACAACTGATCAAATCTATTATATACCCCCTGATTGACAAAATTAACACCTTGGGGGATAGACTGACAGGGATTGAGGAAACAGTTAAACTTAATTTGTTACCTTCTACCAAAGTTACAATATCTAATCATCCCTCGTCAACTGCTCCCCCGAATGTGCCTAAACCAACCACACAAAACAAAGCTGCCCAAACCCAAGTAATAGTTTCCTCATCTTTGTCCCCAAATGTTCCTAAAGTCCCTCTTAAACCCACTATAGTGCACAATATTGTTACCAGAGTAGACCGTAATAGAGTTTCTCGAATTCATCTACCTCCAGAGGCCGCTCCATTTGTGTGCGTCCTCTCGGGAGTCCCGCAACTCAAACAGGGAAAATCAGAGAGACAAATAGACCCCTGCCCCATGATCTTGACGGAAGGATCATGAGTGTGAGGAGAGTGGGCTTGTTAGGTCCCCTCCCAAAAGACATCACTGGTGACTTGGTACTAATAAGATTTAGGATAGGAGTAGACATATTGTTCCATACCTCCAAACTTGGCCACCCAAAGAAGGTGATGGTCCCATATCTATCTGGGAGCTTCACGATTTCTACCCAGGCACCTCATATATCTCAGCCCCCAGACCAACGGCTGAGGATAATACCAGGATGGGTAGAGGAGTTTGCGTACTGCAGTGCTGTAGTATCTCCGCGCTTAACAGTTTTGATTTACCGTATAACAATCTTAAGTGCTGCAACCCCTATTAACTCTCTTTTGGATGTATTGTAAGAACTGTTTTCACGAATCCTGTAAAGTATGTTATTACCAAGATAGTCATATTTACAGGGTAAGCAAATGTTTTTAATTTTTAACTCGCAGATAATTTGTGACTTCATATGTATGTTTCTTTTTAATCATGATTGTATTTTTTAACTATACGCTTTTATGATTTTAAACAAAAATCGAATAAAGCAATCTGAACTGAAAAACTAATTTAGCAGTATATCACTATCAGGTCATGCCACACACCTCAGGGCATGTCCTACCTTTTACTTACACTGCACCCTGCCCACAGGGGTAACCAGGGCCTACCTTAGGGGTGACTAATATGTAAGAAAAGGGAAGGTTAGGGCCTGGCAAGTAGGTGCACTTGCCAGGATGACATGGCAGTATCAGACTGCACACCGGCTCTGCAATGGCAGGCCTGAGTTACCTTTACATGCTGCTTATGTGGTTGGCACAATCAGTGCTGCGGGCCCACTAGCATTTAACAACAAGGGGTGGTGATGGACAGAGTCTCTGAATTAAGCAGAACACTCTCACCCAGTCAAGAGATCAGGGCTAGATCCAACACCGTTTTTTAGCTCACTGCACCATCCCAGCTCAGAACCTGGCTATATGCAAATTAGTCTGTTCCTGTCCCAGTGCATGATGGGAACAGGGCAAACCAAACTACCAAGCCAATTCTTACACTGGGAAGGAAACAAGCTTCCGGGGACCGGTTTCTGGCATTTCAGCCGTCGTCGGCCCGGCTTGCTTGAATCCTGATGGTGCAATGAGCAAGGGACTCACATCTGAGTATACCCTTCCACGCTTAGGGTGGACAAAATATTTAACAACAAGGGGTGGTGATGGACAGAGTCTCTGAATTAAGCAGAATAATCTCACCCAGTCAAGAGATCAGGGCTAGATCCAACACCGTTTTTTAGCTCACTGCACCATCCCAGCTCAGAACCTGGCTATATGCAAATTAGTCTGTTCCTGTCCCAGTGCATGATGGGAACAGGGCAAACCAAACTACCAAGCCAATTCTTACACTGGGAAGGAAACAAGCTTCCGGGGACCGGTTTCTGGCATTTCAGCCGTCGTCGGCCGGGCTTGCTTGAATCCTGATGGTGCAATGAGCAAGGGACTCACATCTGAGTATACCCTTCCACGCTTAGGGTGGACAAAATATTTAACAACAAGGGGTGGTGATGGACAGAGTCTCTGAATTAAGCAGAATACTCTCACCCAGTCAAGAGATCAGGGCTAGATCCAACACCGTTTTTTAGCTCACTGCACCATCCCAGCTCAGAACCTGGCTATATGCAAATTAGTCTGTTCCTGTCCCAGTGCATGATGGGAACAGGGCAAACCAAACTACCAAGCCAATTCTTACACTGGGAAGGAAACAAGCTTCCGGGGACCGGTTTCTGGCATTTCAGCCGTCGTCGGCCCGGCTTGCTTGAATCCTGATGGTGCAATGAGCAAGGGACTAGCAGCATTTGATTTGCCGGCCCTGGGCACACATAGTGCACTATACCAGGGAATGAATAGTAAATCAAATCAGCCAATTATGGAAACACCAATCTATAACAATAAGTTACAAGGGGTGCATTTGCACATTGGCTCTGAACAGCAGTGGCAAAGTGCCCAACGCATCTAGATGAGCAAAACAAAGTCCAACATACAGCAAAAACACTGGAGGTAAAGGCAAAAATACAGGGGAAACCCAAGGCAATGATCGGAGGTGTAATAGTATCGTTATGTCTATCTGCAAGGGCATCATGCCCAACTTATGCTGTTTGTTTAACTCTAAAACTTGTGAGGGCACCTTTTGTTCCCTTGAACTGCTTAGCAACCCTTCTTTATCCTTTGGAGTTTTTGTCGGGGTCATTTGGTTTATTGGCCTTTTCTGAGATTGTGCCAGTGCAAGTATTGGCAATTGGCCTAACGAAACTGGGGATTGAAAGTGCCTGACTGTTTCCTGCAGTGTTCTGAATTTGATGGTGTTGAATTACCTGAGAGACAGGGTAAGTAGTTTGAAGGATTTGTTTGCCCGTGGGTTCCGCCCCTCTGACCCTTTTCCGACCCTGTGGGCCTAGAGTTTCTGTAGCATTTTCTGTGGGTTCCAATGTGGTCTGGTCCTAGCTCTTGATCTTACTCCTAATCTGATACCAAATCTCCACCGGTAATCCATTGTCGATGCAGCAAGCCATTGCAACCAAGCTGACATTTGCCTTGTCTGGCACCACATTGATCTGCTTTCTCTGATTGTTTCTTCTGGTTTGCAGAGATGAGGGTGAAGAGTCAAGGGCACCAGGCAGCACGAGACCAAGAGGGCACCAGGTGCAGCATGAACTTGGCCCTAACACCTAGACTGACCAGGGCTGAAGAGATAACTACACCCAAGGAGCACAGAGACACATGAGGCAGCACCTTGGAGAGTGTCAGAGCTTATGGAGAGGCAGGAGGAGGGAGGAAGCAAGTGCTAAAACAGCAGTGGAGAGCAGGGATCAACTGAGAAGGGCACCTAAATGTGGTGGCTGGTATGTGGGATCCTCAAGCGGGCACAAGCTGCACCAGCCTAATGCCAGCTGCTTCCATACAGCATAATGAGTTGCAGCCTACTGCATTTAGCACCACCCAGCTCTGCTGCTGTCTGGCCAGGACGTGCTGGGGCTGGAAAACTTGATTCTCCTTTCCTCTCTTTTCTCCTTACTATTAATAGTTTTCCTTCTTCTCTAGTGAGGACTACCATAAGAGCTCTGCTGTTCGAACTTTCTGACCTTCCGTTTGCCATTCAGCAGTAAGCCCCTCCCTGCTCCTTGCATGTTTCTTGCACTAACACTCATTATTTCCTGGTTTTGCATCTCTCTCTAGTTCTGCCTTCAGTCATGTGCAAACATATGAGTTCCCACAGGTCTTGCCTTATGGTAGGGGTGAGACTTACAGCCTCACCACCTGCCCCGCACTTCTATATACAATCCTTAAGACCTTGGACAAGGATACAATCTTTAAGGTTTTGCCCAAGGTCACACTAGGTTGTGCCACTGCCCCTTATGTCTCTTCCACCGACTACCACAAGAGCAGGGAAATAACATTTCTGAGTGTATTGCTGGGGCAGCTGTAGGTTGTTCATTACCCTGCCTCCTACCAGATATAATAGGAGAAGCAGGACTAGGGCAACTGACAACTGTCCAGGTGTCATGTTTTTTCTAGTAATTCAGACACAAGGCATCTGAGATCTTACATGGTGTCAGCATCACAACTGTAAATATAATAGCTGGACAGCAGTCAGCTTCCCCACACATTGTTCCCCACTAAAACTTACAGAAGATGGAAATCCATCCATATACATGCTCTAATATCCCGTCGGCAGTTGTGGACAGGACAATGTGGCATTTATTTGCTGGTCCACTACTCCAGGGTGCAACTGCCTATCACCTTTGAAGCAAAGGAGAAAGGAGGTGGGTGGGGCCTGAAACACCCTGTCTTAAATTTGGAGACGTCTTCATGGAGATTTGTGAAGAAATGGATCTACACAAATACTATGGCTTTTATGTAAGTGTGGGAGCAAGTAAAAATAATAAACATACTTTACTATTTACCATACAAAAGAGGATCTCCTTCATTCTATAGCACTATGCCATCACTCATATGCTATAAAAATGCAACAATGTACTATGTACACCTTCCTAGCTGGAGAGGGCATCACACACATTAAACAAAATAAATATCTAAAAAAATGATGAATTAAAAAAAAAGTATTCCAATCCAATCCAAAAGTTCTTTATTTCGGCCCTCAAGGCCATAAAAGATACAGTAAAAACATACAGACATGAAATAATTTAATTTGCAGGAGATATTTACAGGCCCATTAAAACACTAATTACATTATATAAATAAAACCTGTATTTACAGTATGATTTGTAGTACTGATGCATCCCCGATTTCAGTATTCAATTTTTAATAGGTAGTAGTTTCCGCCTGATTGTCCACATGGCTAGTAGGTACTTAGAAACTGCAAATACAATAAAACTTAGCGTGCTGGTCTTTAAAATTCTAAAAGAGTGTAAACAATTTTTAAAACCAAGGTTTCTACAGAGTGGTGCCAACCAATACTTCCTAGGTCTGTTATAAGCGGGGCAGAAGAAAAGCACATGCATTTCATTCTCCTCAGAACTCCCGCTGCAACCTGGGCATAAATTATCCTCTGTAGCAGACCATTTACTTGTAAAAACTTTTAAGGGCAGGGTACCATACCTCCACTGAATAAAAACTTTTCTTGCACTGATAGTAAAGACAATGTCCATAAAATCCTCAGACATGTAAGAATCAGAAATTGTTCAGTTAGAGAGCCGAGATTGAGGGCACTCACAGACGTACTTAAGCTTTTGTCCTTAAAAACCCTTGTTAGTGTTTTACGTGAAATCTCGGAACAGGCCCTTTCTGGATGCTCCCACATATCAGCCAGGCCCACTCTCAAAAATTCACGTTTAACAAAGGCCAACCAAGGTATTTTATGAGAATTAGTAAGGCTCAAAACTTGCTTCAATTCTTGCCTATAATACAACAGTTCCTTGGTTGACCACAGCCTGTGCCAAAACCTGAGTGGTTTCAGCTTTAGCTCGTCTCCTATAGATGAAATTCCCAGATCTAATCTTAGGGGGAGAAGAGGGGTGCCTTGTGGTAACGCTAACAACCGTCTAATAAAGTTTGATTCCACTTTAGTGAATTCAATTCTGCCGCTATGCCCCCACAACTCTCCACCATATAGAGCTGCTGCTCTGGCTTGTGTTTTGTACATTTCCAGTGCTGGACTAACTGACTTAAAGGTTGAGGAGTTTGAGACCTTCAGAATGCCTCCCACCAGTTGTGTAAGCTTCATGTGGGCTTTTACTTGCTGCGGCTCCCAGGAAAGATTTTCATGTAAGGTTACTCCCAGGTATTGGAACGTCATGACCCTTTTCAGCCTTACAGACCCTAGAGTTGGAATAGGTCGGGTAGATGCCGAGGGGTTAAGTATCATAAACTTTGGTTTGTCGGCATTTATCTCAAAGCCATGATTTCTACAGAATTCCCAAAACCCATCCAATGTCCGTTGGAACCCCATTGGGGATTTGGAGAGCAGAAGGGTATCATCAGCAAACATAATTGCCGGGACCCTTCTGCCTGCCAACCTTGGGGCATCATTATTTGGGACACTGTCAAGATGTGAAATAACACCGTTAACATAGAGGCAAAACAGGGTTGGCACTAAGACACAACCCTGTCTCACCCCCCTGCCAACGGGAAACCTAGAAGACAATGCCCCATCCCTTCCACATCTGACCTGGGCAAAGTTGCCCTCATGGAGCCTCATCAGTATATCTAGTATTTGGGGCGGCACACCCAATTCCTTGAGAACCCCCCATAATTTCTTCCGCGGTACCAGATCGAAAGCGGACTTGAGGTCCACAAACACCATGTAGAGGCTGCCACTCTCAATCTTTGCCGTCTTCCAATAAAGGAGGATAAGGCGAAAGATCTTGTCCATGGTGGATGTGTTCCTTCTGAATCCCGCCTGGAAGGGACTTAGGATCTCGTGGTCCTCCATCCAACCCTGGAGGTGATCCAGCACAAGGCGGGCAAAGAGTTTCTGGGGGACATCAATTAGACTGATCGGCCTGTAGTTGACTGAGAGCAGGGGAGAACCTTTCTTGAAAATCGGCACTATCTCTGCTCCCAAAAAAAACTATTAGTGTTTGCAAAAACCAAGAGAGATTTAACAAAATGGAAAGCACCATTGAGAGTGCTGAACGAAAGTACTCTCACAACTGTTGTTCAAGAACATAATAGTAGTTCTCAAACTACCACATTTCATTACTTTTACTGGTATTTCATTTTGTTACTAATATCCAGTACCTGGGCCCATTAGTAGTTTTTTTCGGCTAGAGAAATTGAGCTTCATCATTATCTGGATCCTTGAAGCTTCAAACCTGTTTGAGCAATTGTAATAAATAACTGTAAGTGGCCACTGATTTATTACAGCCTGGGCTCATTACCACCTAGAGGTGTTGAGGTTTATTACCATCTTGGGCCATTAAAGTTTTTTAGCGCCTTGGGTAACTGTGGCTCCTAAGTGGGTGTGGTGACTGATGCTCATGCATAACTCTACCCATTGCAGCTAGGACATTTTATATCAGCCAAATTCAAAAATAAAACCTGAACAATCTTTGAAAAGTAATAGTTAAGCTTTAGTTAAGGGTGATGGCACAATAGTGGCTACAAATGAAAATCAAACAGACTAGAAATTAACCAGTTTAGGAAGTAACCTAACCATAGCTTACACCTTCCGAGAAAGTGTGAAAGGTTGCGTGCATATGTGAATGACATCGTGATGGGTTGTGTTGATAAGTTTGTGATAGTTACAATGGTTCAGTCATGCTACATTTATGTAGTGAGAGATGAAATGGATTGGTATTTGTAAATGTTCTCTTTTTTGAAAGTGTTTTCCCACATCATTAAATAGGCCTCACATCATATTGTATGATTGTAGCTTTGATGTAGTTTGTATGAGTGGTGTTCATTGCCTTCTGCATTACATCTATGTGTCAACAAAAGGATAACACAACATATATTATAGATAATTTAATGGCACATTCTATGAGTGAAATATTATGTTTCATTATTAGACAAAGATGTTGGGGTGGAACTTAAGATTATGTTACTCTTTTGCTGTAGACACCATTGTCTCTCGTGCTACCTTGACTAAGCTTTAATTAATGAACCTTTCAAAGAAATTGACTAAGGGTTTGTAGGAAACAGGCATGTTCTGCATTAGGCAGTGGCTGTGATACATATATTTATTTATTTGGTATACAGTACACTTGCATATTCTCCTTTCATTCTTTTCCTATCAGGTGTCCTTATGCCAAATGAAACTTTTACAACTTTGTGAGGCCAAGTCACAAAAGTTTTAATTAGTACGAGAAATGGTACCATGGGAATGTGCTTTTAAATATCCTTGTTTGCCTTGGGTATGGACACTGTAACATCCAACTCACCACAGTCAATGTTGTTTGCAGTAAGTATGTATTCACATTTTAGATGTTTTGGTTACTAGTTCACAACGACATGTAAGAGTAGATAAAAAAGTACTACAGGAGTACTGATTTAGGTACTCCATCAATATCTTTGTGGGAATGTAAAGCAGGCATTGGGTAACATGTATTTCAATGATGTATGAACTTTGTTTAACAGTACTTTAATATAGGAGGAGCAATATTAAAAGTTTGCATCCAAAGTCACTCAAAGGGATTGATTCACAAACGTATTTATTGTAAATTGTACTTTTTATTCATAGAGTGCTTACTAATCCCAACAAGTCATTGAAGCACACTACTCTTGAACCCGAGGTTAGAGTTAAATAGGGAGTAGATTAGTATTACATTCTTCCCTTTTTTCTTTGATGATTAGTTGTGATAACTTTGTGCTTCTGAGATCTCATGCATTTACTGTAGTGTTTTGAAAGGGATAGTTTAATTGAAGGTTGATTGAAGCGGAATAGTAAAGGGAAGATGTGAGATGTTATTTGGAATGATGGATATTTGTGCTTGTTTGTTGAATTACACTGGAAAGAAGGGAAGATATTGGAAAGGAAGTCTGTAAGTCCATTGCAGTCAGAAAGGTTTGGGATGAGTCAGAGAGAGGTACAAGGGGGAGAGGTTGAAGGAATTTTTTTTCAATAACAACATTAATATATACATGGATAGCCTGGCAGCTTGTATTGCATTGTATTGTATTGTGCATTTATATAGCGCAAAAACTGTCATCCTACGGGTATCCTGGTGCTTAGACTTCAGAGTAGTCGGTACTTAAGCAAACCTAAATTGGCAGTAGAAGGTCTAGTTTTCCGCCCTTGGAAATAACCACGTTTTCAGAATCTTTCTGAAACAGGTCAACGAATTGGCCTGTCTGATGGTCTGTGGCAAGTCATTCCAAAGGGATGTATGACGTTACAACGCATGCTTTTACCAGGCATGCTGTTACAACGCAGGTTTTACCACGCATACCGTTACAACGCATTACACTTGGGGGTGCTGGATAGTGAATAGTTTAATTTACTATTCCAACTCCAGTCCCCGTGGACACTAGGGAAGGTGTTGGACAGTAAATTAAACTTATTCCTTATCCTAGAGCGCCCCCCAGTGTAATGCGTTGTAATGGTTTTCGTTGTAAAACCTGCGTTGTAACAGCAGTGTGTGGTAAAAGTTGCATTGTAAAGGATGTTTCCCATTTCAAAGTTGTGCGGCTGCCACGCCAAAGGCTCTGCCCCCCATCCTAGTTTTCTTGACTCTGATGGTCCTAATCAGATTTACATTAGAAGAGTGGAGTTGCCTTCTCGGATTATGCCAGGTAAACCTTTCTTGTAGTGGAATATGGCCCAGGTCATGCGCCGCTTTATACACAATACAAAGAGATTTGAAAGATTTTCTCTTTAATGGTCAACCAGTGTAGGTATCTCAGGGCTCCGGTCGTTGAGGCCCTATGTTGCCCATTCAGCGCCAGCTTTGCTGTCATGGACTGGACTCTCTGCAGTCTCTGTAAGATGTACTGCGGTGCTCCCAAATACAGGGCATTGCAGTAGTCCAGTCTGCTAAGAATTACGCTCCTTAGTACAAGTGAGCGGGTATCTTTGGGCAGAACGGGAGGATCTGTCATAACATCTGCAACAGAGAAAAGCAAACGTTAGCAGTTTTATTTGTCTGGGACTCCATTTGGAGTCTACCATCCTCTGAGGTGAGCTTAAACTCCGGCATCGGATGTTGATGCAAGCTGGTGGGCAGGCAGAAAATTACCTCTGTTTTTCCCCCATTAAATTGCAAAGAGTTTTGCCTGAGCCAGACTACTGCCTAGAGCATGCACTCCTGAAACTTGTCCATGCACACTGCCTGTTTCCCTTCCAGGAAAAACACCAATTGGGTGTCGTCCACATAGTTAACCAGGTCGATATCGTAAGACTTGATTAGAGAGAATAGAGGACACAGGTAGATATTAAAGAGAATGGGGCTTATCGCAGACCCTTGCTGAACATCGTGAAGTACTAAGGACTGGCTGGACTCAAACGATGGCATAGTCACAGCCTGTTGCCTCCCTGATAGATAAGATTGTATCCACTGCAGGGCTTGTCCTTTTATCCCCATGTTTTTTAGTCTTTCCACCAGTATTATGTGGCTCACCGTATCAAATGCGGCTGACATGTCTAGTAATACTAGAACAGAACATTCTCCCTTGTCGACTCTCATCCGTAAATTATCAATTACGGTAGCCAAGGCAGTCTCAGTACTGTGGCCCGGGCGAAAGCCAAATTGATCCCTATCTAGTAGCTGATTATCTCTAGATAGCCTGACAAAGTTTTGCTAACTATTTTCAGGAGGATTTTTACCAGGTATGGCAGAAGGGATATAGGTCTGAAGTTGGCCGGGACCAAGGGGTCTAGGGAGGGTTTCTTAAGCAAAGGGGTGACTACTACCTGCTTCCATGCTTCCGGAACCACTCCTTCTTCCAAGGACTGGTTGCAGATTAATCGCAGCCAGGGAAGGGTGTCCTTCCCAGATACTTTCTAGATTCTATGTGGGAGGGGATCCGGGGGGAGCCTGAGGTGATACTTTGGGCCAAGTTGTTGAAAAGGTCCTCTGAGGGGGCTTGAAAGTTTAACAGACAGGTACCTGCCCTAGGCCCTTCCCCTGTTCTCTCAGTCAGGTCATCCTGATGTTGATATTATTGGGACGAAGATCACCAACGATTTTAGTAATTTCTTCTTCAAAATGTGCGGCAATCGCATCGCAGAGTTTCTGGGAAGCAACCACCTTGCTGCTTGTGAATGCTGGCTGGGAGAGATCCCTAACAATGTTAAAGAGTGCTTTTGTGCTATTCGGGGCAAGCAAAATGGAATTGGCATAATGATCTGCTTTAGCCTCGTCTATATACTCTTTGTATCTGGCCTGAGATAGTTTCAATTCCTTTCTATCCGTCTCTAAATAGATCCTTCTCCATTTTCTCTCCGCCTTCTTACAACTTAGTCATAGTGATTTCAGTTCCTCCCTAAACCACCGAGCAGAGGCTTTTTTCTGTCTCTGAGTCTCTTTATTGGAACTATATTATCCAAAGAGCTACCTATAAAATTATAGTATACTTGATAATTTTCACCGACGGAGTTTGAGGGGACAAAAAGATTTTGATTCGGAGGTGTCAAGTATATCTTATTTTTCACTAGCTTGGACCACTGTCTTCCCTGTCTGTAGGTTGTCCAACAGTTGTTACTATCCTCCGACCGGGGTATTGATATATGGAAGTGAAGTAGAGAGTGATCTGACCAGCTTTGAGGCAATATATCCACTATCTTAGTGTCCATCTGGCTGGAAAATAAGTGATCTAAAACGTGTCCTCCTTGGTGTGTCAGATTTTGGACCAGTTGGAAAAGGTTACACTTCTCACACATTTTCCTTAGATCTCTCAGGTGGTTGCCGAGAGTCCCATTATCCCATAGGTTGAAGTCCCCTAATGTGATCATTCTGGAATGGGTTAGAGTCAAGTCAGTGATGATATCAAGTAGTGCTTGATACTGGGTATCTGATCCTGGGGTCTGTAACAGACCATACCCGTGATTAGCCTCCCTTTGGTCTCCTGCAGTGAGAACTCCAATAGTTCTACCCCTGTAACCACCTCTATCTCTAAGGGTGCAAAGTCCCACTTTTCCTTATTCAGCACCCCAACTCCTCCTTCTCTCCCAACAGCCCTGGGTTTGTGAACATTTTTAAAACCTTCCAGGCAGACAAGGCCCAGTTCCACCAGGTAGTCTGTATGTGTCCAGGTCTCTGTGAGAAATAGGACGCCCAGGTCCATATCCTCTACCATATTGGAAATCACAGTGTGGTGTTTTATCAGTGATCTACAGTTCATCAGCCCACAGTTTAAAAAGCTGTTATCAACCCACGTAGCAGCTAGGTGTTGAAAATTCCCCTCTCCTTCACTCTTACTGATGCTGAGCAGCCTCTCCCTGGAGTATTCTATCCTCCCTTGATCTGGACTGGGTCGGGCAGCAGGGCTGAAGCTAGGCGCGGCTGGTGAGTGGACGGGCGCAGACGGGCTTTCCTCTGACACCCCATCGGCGCGCCATTGGCGTGCCCACTTTGCGTGCGAGCTGCACTCTTGCATTGCCAGTCTTAAGTAGGCCGGCAAAAGTTATCAATCCGCTCTAATGTGCAAACAAGATGGCGCCGCAAACGTGCAAAGAGCCCATGGCCCCTCACTGAAGATGGCGACTGGGAAGCGCAAGAGCCCTAAATTCTCGCTAAGCATGTAGATGTGTACTCCAAATTTTAAGTGCGGGTAAGGGGACAGAGGCAATTTGGTGTCGTTAATATAACAACATTTTAAAATGATATGGCAAAGAACAATTTCCAGCACTTTAAAAACAGTTAAGAGCAAATTACATGTAGCGTTAAGAAGACCTTCCCCTCGCAATGAGGTAGTCAGCGCACTATTATCGTCATGCTAGGACTAGCCTTACTCCTTGGAATCCCCCAAACAGATCTGTAGAGTGCCTCAAGGTCATTCGCTCAGCCCTCTGGACAATGTCATTTGCACACATAACATCAACATACTCTCTGTTAGAGCTGGCATTTCTTGGCTTGGTTACCTGTGACATTTCGCCCCTAAGTCCTCTATTTTTGATGCTGTGATGGATTTCGTTTTGCTTGCTTAGATGCTTTGGGCACTTTGCCATTGCTGATCAGTGTCACAGTGCAAGCACTCCCTGTATAAAGTGTCATGGTAATTGGTGGTCCATAATTGATATGTTTGGCTTACTAGTAAAGTCCCTAGTAAAGTACACTATGTGTGTCAGGGCTGGTAATGCAAATGCTACTAGTGGGCCTGCAGCACCAATTGTGCAACCCACATAAGTACCCCTAAAAAGAGTGCCTGCGCGCATTTTGTTAACTGCCTTGTTGTCCTGACAAGTACACCCACTTGCCAGGCCTTATCCTTCCCTTTTTTTATGCACATCAGACACCCCTATAGTAGGCTCAAGGTACCCCCCTGGGCAGGGTGCAGTGTATGTGAAAGGTAGGACATGTACTAAGGTGTGTACAATGTCCTCACAGTGAAATACTGTCAATTTCGCTTTTCACTGTTGTAAGGTCATCTTGCCCATAGGACCAAATAGGGATGCTGTGTAACATATTTCCAGCATATCTTCCTATTGGCAGAACATGGAGATATGGAGTTTAGTGTGCCTGAACTCAGAATGTAATACATGTTTTTGTGAAAATGGTTTTAAAATTGTGTGTTTAGAGACCACTCTTTTAGAATTGGCTGGTTTCTTGTCCTAACCATCCTGCGCGCCTCTGCCTGGTTGTGAATTGCATGTCTGGGTTTGGATGTGACAGGGTCTGGGGAGGTGTGCTGACACCAGGGAGGAGTAGGTGAGACAGCAACAGGCTGGCCTGTATTTGGTGTGGTGGGAAGAATAGCCCCCTGGATGCGAAGAGGGCGGTGCTGCTGCCACAAATGGTTGGCTCCACCTCTTGCAGAGCATCTGAGGCCCAGACCCTCACCATCAAAAGAAGAAGGTGCGCACTGGCAGAAAGACACCCGGGGGGGTTCTGAGTTCTATCCCATGCCAAAATACACTCTACAGTTGTGCTATTAAAGAGCAGGGTGATCACTAGATCTTGTGCAGCAGGGAGTGTACTCTACAGCGCAGACCAAACAGTGTTTTGTACTCTCCATAGAGCCGGCAGTGTACTCATTCAGCACTACCCTCAGGCTACAGAATAGACACAACATGATTCATCAATCAACCTCTAATGCTGGAAGCGCACAGAGTTGCAATAAGGCTTCAGGGCAGCCAGTTTAGAACACTACACTCAAACCCTACATGTGGATATACCATTAAACCGCGGAGTTGGCTGTCCACTGCACTCACATTTATCCTTATTTATTTTTTGCACTTTTAAATAGCACGAGCTCGACACTAGGGTATTGTAGTGCTTTACATGGGCGCCTGTTACATTACAGACGGACACGCTCATTTTGGTTTTTATTCACGGGGAGATCAAGTGATTTGCCCAGAATCAAAGAATGTTAAGACAACTCTGAGACTCGGACCTGGTTCCCTGGGTTCAAAGTCAGCACCAGACTTGGAATAGGCACCTCAGGGCTGCTTGTATCACACAGCGCAACCACGTAGGGCCGGGATCAGCTGGCCAACCCAGCATCCTGTAAGCTGCAGATCTCCTGATGTTAGTCCCTTGGCCATTGAACTGAGAGAGTCTCAGTGTTATGCTCCCACCCCCACATACCCCTCGCCCCCTATGAACTTCAGTCCCCAGACAGTAAAACACCACCCTTGAATGACATTGAGTTACACACAGCCTTCTATAAGATTCACACTTGCAGGCCACGGTGGCACACACTGCTTTACTTAGAGGCACAGGCACACTCAGGTCTCTTGTAATCACAAGTGCAGACTACAAAGCTAGATATAGGCTTCTGTCATTTCACACGCTTAGCTGGACTTGTTTGTATTTCTCCGTAGTGAACCTAGCTGGGCCACATTTCAAAGTAGTGCTGTCAGCATTTGTATTATGCACTTACTCCATTTGCAGAGCACTGAAGCCTTTGCGTCGGACCAGCGAAACCTGTAGGCATTACTTTGCACTTTAAGGCCAAGCGGAATCACTAGTGGGGTACCTGTTGTACAGCACCAAAATCAGAGCCGCTCTTGGAGTTACCACAGCCTGGTGGGCCTTCATACACGGTCAGAGTGTTGTTTGAATCACACAGACCATAGATCCCGAAGGGGTCTCTGTAGGTAATCAAAAGATGTCTGTACCTGAGGTAGGCACTTGGTAGAATGAGAGATATCTAAAATGCTGGAGAAGATGCTGTTTTTAAGAAAGTAGAGATTTGATTGGCTGTTTAAGAAGATTATACATTCAAAAATAGGGTGCATTTTACTTTGTTTAAAAACCATGTTTCTTATTGGTTAGGTTTGAAAGGTACAGTAGAAAGGATAAGGGCATGTTTTGCAAAGGCAACCACACTTGCTGTTCTTATTTGCAACATTCTGTGGTGAACTTGCGACCAGTCAGTTAGGTTGAATGTTGCATGACCTGTTGCTATTGAAACTGGCATTAAGCAGAAGGGGTGGAGAAGTCAGTTGACAAGGGTCATTATCTATTGTCGCAGGGTTTCCGTTCTCTCACAGAACTGTGCTCAGAGACCTAGAACCTGGGTGAGTCAGGGTGACCCAAAACTCACCTATGTTTCAGAAATCCCCTTACCAGGCTAGCTACAGTATCTCATCGGCAGTAAATACTTCCCGATGTCTTAGACAATCCAGAACATGAACTTAGAATACCTCAGGTATCGTGGAACACATGAACACTCTTTCGTTATATTATCATTCCAAACCGAAACTGGGAGGCAATGAGAACACGTGCAAGTTTGAAATGTTTATTTTTTCAATGCAACATTCTCAAACGCAGTATCTTGTATAATACCAACATACATATTATAAAAATCAAAGTCAGTAGCATAGTCACTAATCCATAATAAGCAAACTGTGATAACATATTATGATGCAAAATCTATAGAATTCTGTATCACCTATATTTCGCGCACCCTAATTAGCATATTATATTATATCTAAGAAGGTCTCATTTGGGCTTTAGCTGGGCGAACCCATACCTCAAATTCTCAGTAGTAGGAGATCACATCAACAGCTACCAGCTCTCAGCATGTCCAGCATCAAGTGTGTGTAGCATTTCCTGTAACTGTAGTGCGAGGATCAGGCCTACAATAACCTTGTGTTAGAGTGTGCAGCTCTCAGTGTGCAGACAGTTGTTCCAAATGTTCCAGGCACGACTGATATCAGTGCAATAATATATTATTCTGAAGTAAATCAAATCCTTCTTCTAGGTTAAAAGCTGTAATAACAAGTAGGTGTCGTGTGCAAACCGAAGCAGAAAGAAAAGATGGCGTTTAAACTTTTAACAAGCACATGCTAACTTAACACAACCTATGGGAACGTAATAACCATATGACACCCCCCCAATGGTCCGAGGACGGTCAAAAGACAAATATATATATAAGCCATTACACTATGAGAGGCAAGACTTGAAAGCAGAGTTCAATGATATTGAGCCAAGCTAAATGTATGTAATGCATGTAAAATTTAAAATTACAAAAACTATGTAAGAATGCCTATAGTGGCCACACAAAATATAAAAAGTCGAACTTGAGGCATAAATATTATAAACAGGCCTTTAACATATGAAAAAATTCGAATGTTCGCATTGAAATTGGCACCATTCAGAATTACTAAAAAGTCACGTGCCATATAGATGGAAGTATTCAAAGTCATCCCTCGTTGAATGAATATGCAAAATATGTAGCAACAGCTTCCAACATGAAATAACTGTCATCATCCGAAAAACAGTTCAGCCATCCAATTAAGCAATGGGAAAGAACATACGTGCTCCTCCAGTACTGAATCCTCTAGCATCATCAGAGGACAACTCAGTGGGTTCTCGAGAACGCTTTGTGCCAGAAAGTCATGCGCTGCTGCGAATATGTCCCACTGACCCATTAGTCCATGCATCGCTGCCACAGCCATAACCCTTTCGCCAGAACAGACCAACTCATGAGCCACTACGGGGGACATCAGCTGATCAAAGTCGACGTCAGGAGAAGTCGGTAAACAGAGACACAAATCAATGGCCCAGTCGAAACCACAGCTCAGGCAATGAAACACAGGCTGGACACAGGTGAAATAGGAAAATCTGAAAGATAATCCAAAAGCCGTGCTTAAAGTCGCAAGCGGCAGGGATCCATAATAATCAAGCATCCGGTTGCGAAGCTGCATCAGTAGGTGCTGTGCGTTTCCTTGCGCAGGATGGGCATCCATGTTTTATGAAATAAAATATCACCAGAACGCCTGCTGCCAAAGCCAGCAAAACAGGAAATCCTCCAAACAGACTAGCGAATATAGAATGAAAGAACGCAGGGATTATACCAAATACTTTTTCAAATGTAGTCACAAGACCACTGCTAACCATTTTAAAAAAATGAGCGAGGTTGGATGTGGAGGAGGCATTAAAGATCTGATGAACCAGCTCGCAAAAATGAAACGGCAAATCAGTACTTAAAAGAGCTTGTACTTCTGTGCGTGTGTTTGCTATGTGAAGGACATAAGTTTCACGGGCAGAGCTCAGGGCCACCTGTTTTTGAGACAAAAGGGCTCTTATACGGCCTAAACCATTGAATTCAGCTCTCAAGGTTGGTATTCTCGGCCAAATTAAAACTTCTGAATTCCCATGCGTGGGTGGATACAACACATTCTTACAGCAAACGACTCTTTCAGACACTGTAACCACATATCCGATTCCAGCCTCTAACCCACAACAAAACTCGTTATTTAAAAGTAAATAACTACCGTTGGACAACAACGTGAACGTGGGAACTATTGCTGGAACTGGGGTCCCTTTCAAAACACAGGCCAAATTCGGTTTGTCCTGATTGCAAGAACCATGCAATTGGATGTGTCTGCAAATAAGAGAGCGGTCTGGGGACTGTGTACATTCTTCACCATTCAGATTCACTTCATTCCCATCCTTAAGACATCTGTAAGTGTATGGTAAAGACCATGTCTCATGGAGGAAAGCACTGCCTAATGGTTCATATCTCCCAATGGCAATATATTTCATACAATTTGTAAATTTATACAAAGCAAAAGGTAACGTTATAACACCATGAATAAGCCATGTTGCTGCAGTTACTTCAGCCACCGAAAACGGCAGGGATTCTAATTTTTCAATATGTAACATAGAAAATGTAGCATCTCTCATTGACAACATGCGCTGTTTTTCAGTCAAATTAAAAGGGGCAAATAATGATGAGATGTTCAAAAAAGTCCATGGCACTCGACCAGACTTAAGAGTCTGTAGTGTCCATGCAAACTGCATCACAGAACGCAATTGATTTTGACCATGATACAACACGGACACTTCATCATGTACTATGTCGACTACAGAAGACACAATATTATTTAAAGTGTAAATTCGGGAAGAAAGCGTGTTAATGCTGTTATCAACCACTGCAAGCACTTTTTCCAAATTAGCTTGATCAATAGCCCTTAGGCGTTTAGCAGCCTCAACCTGGTTAACTTTCCAAATTTCATTGTAAATTGCATACAGGAATCGCTTAGATCTACCTTTAGCAGGGCCTTTTATAAAATCGTTTAAATCCACATTATCATGTAATTGAGACAAATGTAGTTTAACTGCAGCTAAAGTAGATTGTTGTAACCAATTTTGACACAACTTACCCACAGAATAAGTCGTGACAGAATAGTCTCCCTCAAAACGTGGATCGGGCCTGAGTTTTGTGAATCCCTCAGCCAAACCCATAAAACGGCGCTGGCAAGAATCAGCACTTTTTTGCCATACCAGCCAACCCTTGGAATCCAAACTGGAAATGTCAAAGGATGAATTGTGTAAAAGAGTTTGCAACTCTTGAATGGAGGAATCAGTGAAATTACCCCAACCAGTATATTCATTTAAATCTGGGATTGTCGGTGTATTTAATTTTTTAGAAGTAGCCAATCCAAAGCATGTTGTCTGGAAAATGGTAGAATTTAAAAACAACATGTGATTCGGGATGAGACATGCACGGTGCAAAGCCTCAGTGCCTTGTACCTGCCAATCTTTGGTACCCCAAACCGATTTAAGGTCAATTGTTCCTTTCCAGAACTCGTAGCCATCTACAGCCAACCTGTCTAAAAAGGACTTCGAATACAGCAATTTTGTATCGGTAAGTCTAACTTTGGAAATGGGCTTTTGTGTCATTTTAAAATAAAATGACTCGGGATTAGACTGATCAAAGTCTGTAAAATATGTATATTTTTTCAGAAATGTATTGGAACTGCCACTGAATGGAGCAGGGCAATGTTCCCATTGTGTATAATTCACAGCAACCCTCCTGGAATTTGTCTTATGTAAAAAATGATTACCATAGTGTTGAAAACAAAACAAATCACCATAATTAATAGAATCAGTATACAGATCCTCAGCATCGAAGGCAGCATAATACTTTAAATCAGAGAATAATGCTTCTACGGCCTGAATATCCCAATCATCAGAACGTACATTTTGTTTAATCACATCTCCCATGTTTACTCTAAGCACATTTGGAACATTAATCACTTCAGTAGGCCCATGTATCTGAAACCTAACCGCATCCCACACAATCCCGTCAAGGACAGGCCATGCTGTAATGTTAACTGCCTTTAAGTTTCGTTTCTGTCTGAGCGCAGAATGTGAAGAGGAGAGAGGGTTCAATGTTCCATTAAGGTACCGAATTCCTGTTCTTTCTTTAACGTAGTGACCATCGATCAGGCGGAAAAAATAAAACACAAAACCAATTGACATAAAAAGATAGAATGAAAATAGGATCAACCAAATGTATGTCCAAGGTGGAATTAAAAAATGTTTTTTGAACAACGTGGCATATCTTGCAATGTTTGTGGGTTTCTTTGATGTTTCCGAAACAGAGTCAAAAGAGAATCTGGACTGGCCTGCCAAACGGGTCTGCAAATCAGGCATCGATAAATCAGCAGGATAAGTGTAGGTTAGCTCATCAATATTAGTATCAGGAATAGTATTTAATAAAGGTCTGGATATGGCAGGCATCTCGAGGGACACCTCCTGTTCTGCACCAGATGTAATAGCCAGCACAGAGTGCCTCACCATGGAAGGACAGGATACAGCCGGTGTCATGCTATGAAGAATCGGCCACCCTGTGTGTCTTGACATTGTCAATAGAAATAAATCTGTTTTCCTTACGACCTGGAAGTGGTGGTAAAATGACTGTTCTTGTGCCCTTCACTCCAAGTACTCGGACTGGTGCTCGATATGAGGGACCAAACTCTTTCTTGTTATCGATCTTCTCTCGAACCAGTTCTCCAACTCGGGGTAGCCAGCCAACTACCGGGATCTGCAACGCATCATCCGATGTGGAGGGCAAATGTTCCTTTGCAAGACTGTCTCTGGTCTTTTGTAGATTCTGTAAAACATTGCAATGTTCATCTACGTCAAAGGCCCCGGCCTGGGCCTTGTAGTCCGGCCCATCAAGGTCAGGTACATACATCTTGATACCAAAGAGCATTTCGTATGGGGTCCGCCCACCCAGAGACCTTCTAGGGAGATTATTAAGCGCACGCTGCACGCCTATGAGGTGGGCTAGCCAGTTTCTACCAGTGCCTATAACTCGGGCTGTCAAAGATTGCTTTAAGTCGCGGTTCATTCGTTCTACTACACTATTACCCTCGGGTCTGTAGGGGCTTGAAAACTTGACTTGGACTCCCAACGAAACCATAGCAGCCTTATATGCCTTAGAGGCGAAAGCCGGACCCTGGTCCGAATGGAAAGTACCACAGGCAAAAATTCCCACAAAGACACGCAAATCCTTAATGACAGTCCGTGAATCAGCGCTTCGATGCGGCCATACCCATACAAAGCGTGTGCATGAATCAACTGCTACTAAGATGTACTTAAACGCAGTATCAGAAGAAAAAGGACCGCAGTGATCCAAATAAACGCAACCAAGCGGTTTATTAGAGATGTACAACTGTGTCTGAGGCGGACGTGCAGCAGTAGAAGGCTTAATCTGCTGGCAAATGTCACATTGAAGAACATATTCACGCGTCTGTTTGTACAGACCCCGCCACCAGAATCTCTGTTGTAGCTGAGTTACAGTGGCCGAGACGCCCGCATGCGCAGACGCCACACCTTCATGTGCCGCTGTAATCAAAGCAGCTCTGCGATCCGAGTTGGGAACTAAACGCTCACCAACTTCAGGGATTTTCACATAAGGAACCTTATCGGGACTTAAGTGGTATGTGTATTTAGAAGGGAATCCCGCAGGATATTTACTTCCCTTCTCCGTTGCAGCTACAGCTGCCAAGATGTCATCATCAATTTTGCTTTTGGACCTCGTGACTGCTGCAACTAAGTATTTTGATACCGCTGACTTCGCTGCTTCATCAGCAAGCGAGTTGCCAACAGCGTGGACCCCCACGCGCTGATGACCGAGAGTATGAATCACAAACACGAGTGGCAGTTTCTCTTTAAGTTCCGCCACTCGGACCCAGATAGTTTTATGTTTTATTGTGCTACCTTTGGAATCACGAAAATCATTCTGAATCCAAAAGAACAAGTTTTCATTGTAAGACTGGACACAGTAGTAAGAATCGCTTACGATTAAAGTCGTCACACTTGGATCTGCGTACTCCAATGCAAGCATCAGAGCACGAAGCTCTGCCAATTGTGCGGTGCAGTCTCCAAGCGTCTGCGTGTGCACGACACTGGACTTGAACTCATCGTTCACCATGGCACCGACCACAATGGCGCAAGCGGAAACGTAGGCATGTTTAGAGCCATGCGCAACCTGCGCCGAACCATCAGTGTAAATGATGCAATGGAAATCCTCCAACGGCCGCATCGCTAAAGGAGCAGGATGAACAAATTCATACTGTAAATACTCCTGCGACCGTAAAGTGGCGTCAAAAATAAACGTGACATCCTGGGATGCCAAGGATGCAGCCCATTGAATCCACCGAGGGTGCAAAGCTTTGGAATTAGGTACACTGGCTTTCGTAACCGCCTCTAAGGCAGGGCACAGGGTAACAACCAACATGCGCTTTCCTTGTGACAGGGCACGTTCCATAAGAATTGCCATCTGCACAGCCGTTAAAACTTTCTCCACAGTGGAAAAACGCAATTCAGCCGAAGTGTACAAGTGTGACTTGTAAGCAATAGGTACTGTATCTCCTTCATTAAAAGTCAGGTACGTGAAACCCACCGCCCCAGGGATAATTCTTATCACCAGGTTGGTCTGGTTATCACAAGTCTGTAAGTATTCAGAAGCGAGCAAATCAGCCTGCAAAGACTGCAGAATTGCTGAATTGTCTGGCAGCCAGCATGATTTGGAAAAAGATGGTTGTATCAAAGCATACAAAGGCTTGATACGCTGGGCATATTCCGGAATGTAAGTCCTCTCGAAATTCAGAAAACCCAGAAGAGATTGCAATTTTTTCAGTGTTGTCGGAGAGCACAACTGTGCACATTTCTCCAGGAAATGGGGTGCTAAACCCTTCCCTTCATGGTTAAGCTCGTAACCTAGAAACAACACTGTGTACTCTGCAATGTGCGACTTTGCAAAGTTAAACTTGTAACCCACATCAGCAAAGTTACAAATTATGCTATTTACTCGACACAGATGCTCCCAAAGATCGTCGTCTGTGAGATAAATATCATCCACATACGAACAAGCAACTGGGTCGAAGCTCTCCAAAAGAGAGACTATGCGCGCGGAAAAAACTCCCGGACTGTTCTTGTAGCCCATTGGGAGTCGTTTAAACATTTTTTGCACGCCGCCGCACGTAAAACTGGTCCATTGAGAACTTAGACCATCTAATCTATGTGCATAAAAACCATTGGAAATGTCAAGCGTGGTTTTGAACCGTTTACGCTCAAGACTATTCACTAACGCAGAGCCGTGCGTATTCTGTACTGCACAGTTACGGCAATGCGAGTTCAAATGCCTATAATCTAAAACCAAACGATATGACCCGTCCGGTTTGTTTACAGTAAAAAGGGGGTTATTCATCGGTGACACACACGTTTCAATTACACCTTGATATTCCAATTGTTCAAGGATAGCTGCGACTGAAGCTTTCGCTTCACGCCGTATGGGATATTGGGGTTGAGGCTGTGGCTGTGACCGTAAAGGAATCTCATGGCTTGGTGACAATTTATCCCAGCCACACTGATTGCGGTACACAGCCGCGCAAGCGCCAGAGCCCACTCTTCTGCAAAATGCAGCGCCTCCACCCTCGGCACCGTGTGCGCGAAGCTGGGGAGGATTACCTCCTCCCCTCGCGGAGCTGCGAGAACAAAAGGTGGGGGCCAGTCAGCCTCCGAAAGCAAAATGTCATACGTAGACGATAGATTTTCCCAAAATACCCCTTTTACAGTTCGCTGCATGTCACCTTCAATTAACAGGACAATTTCAAAAAGTCTTTCAGGGGGAGCAACATGCGTATCTGCAGTTTCAATCACAACAAAAGTTTCAGTCGCTGTCACCTTCAACAGTGGACGGAGGGCCTCTCTCACTATGGTAATCTCTGCAGCGCTGTCCAGCAACGTCAGAGCCCACGTCAGATTCCGAAGCCGCGTTCTCACTATCTGGGGCATAACGATGCGCGGTCAGGGCAGCGACTTTCTTCGTAGTAAACTGAGGTCTCTTGGGCGTAGAGCCTTCCTGCTGATCTCCACTGGAACGCGGGCGGGGCTGACCACGTCCTTGTTGGCCACCCCGGCCTCTGCCGCCCCCTCCACCACCGGTTGACGGATCCGATGAGTCCTGAAAGGAACGAGGAGAGCGTTGTTCAGAAGCCTGAAACCCCTCAGGCGATTTAATCATCGCGCGGTCGCGCAAATCATAAACACGATCCGACTGCGCAGGCAATGGAGACGCAGGAGTTGAAACCTGTGTTTGTTGTTGTTGTTGCTTACCCTGATTCTGTTTTTTAGGCCAATTTTGTTTCTTGGACTTTTGTTGACCACTAATTTCCGATGTCTGACTCTGGGGCTGTTTCTTTTCCTTTTCAGAAAAAGTTTTAACCCCCTTTGCATTGCGGCCCACCATTGCGTAAGCATGCACAATAATCTTTGCTAACTGTCGGGCCGGTCGGGCTCGGGAACCAACGCTAATGCGTTAGCAACTTGAAAGTTCACTGCATCACCCTTGACATTCGCAAGGATCACACCGCAAACCACTTCAAAGGAGCCACACAGGCGCATGCCCAATTCAACAGCCGCCTCCGGTCCATGTTCATCCTGAACACGTTTAAGGACCCCACCTAGGTTGGTCACAGACGGGGAGCCATAGCACCTCGAATAGACCGCTGCAAAAGTTTTTCCCCAGGTTTCACAGTCAGCAAGGTCAGGAGCCAGATCCTTCGGTAAACTCAGTGTAAGAATCCGGTGCTTATCACCCGGACTCGTATTAGGAAACACAGCTTCCAGCTGGCCGAATTTCTCAGCAAGCCAGAACGGAAAATCGTCCTTTTCCAGGGGCTTTTTACCCATCACAGAATTAACCATGACCGGGTTGATTTTCAGACCAGCATGTTCTGCTCGAAGCTGTGGTCCTAGAGGGGCCGCTTCCTGAACATTACGTCCAATGTAATGAACAAGCGCTCTAATCACTCCCACCGCGACATCATGTAGCTGCCGCAGTTCGCCCATGTTACAAGCGTTACGTCTAGGGTGAGGAGTAAATCCACCCAAAGCAGGCCAACTAGTGCCCGCAATGGACAAAGGACCTAACCTCGGAGCGGTCATAGCGTGCGGTAGGGCGCCACCAAACCAAACTCCATGCTGCCAAGCGTCTATAGGAACCTCCAGTGCTCTGTACGGAGCGTACGCTGCCGGTACATCTGAAGCAGTGTATGTGTGGAACACACCAGAATTAGCGTCCACCGCCGGAAATGTCACCCACGAATAAAACAGTTCGTACGGGTAAGCATGTTCCGCGCTCACCACCAGAACCACAGCCAAGCCATCCAAAGGAACATCACACATCCGCAAATGGTCACGCACCGCAATGCGACTATGCTGCGGGATGTCCACGGCTTGAGCCATGTCAGCACAGGAAGAAGAAAAAACAAATTATACTTTGTAGCACAACTGGGTAGTAATTCAAAGAAACCGTTTTAGATATATTCAAGCTCGAAAATGACCTATTTCAAAAATAGGTAGGTTCTTCCGACACTGCCGTTTTCCGGAAACGGGAATGTAGGCGTTAAGGTTTGAATGATATACTACTCGAGTGTCATGTTATAGGGCCAACCAACGTATGGGCGCCATGTCGCAGGGTTTCCGTTCTCTCACAGAACTGTGCTCAGAGACCTAGAACCTGGGTGAGTCAGGGTGACCCAAAACTCACCTATGTTTCAGAAATCCCCTTACCAGGCTAGCTACAGTATCTCATCGGCAGTAAATACTTCCCGATGTCTTAAACAATCCAGAACATGAACTTAGAATACCTCAGGTATCGTGGAACACATGAACACTCTTTCGTTATATTATCATTCCAAACCGAAACTGGGAGGCAATGAGAACACGTGCAAGTTTGAAATGTTTATTTTTTCAATGCAACATTCTCAAACGCAGTATCTTGTATAATACCAACATACATATTATAAAAATCAAAGTCAGTAGCATAGTCACTAATCCATAATAAGCAAACTGTGATAACATATTATGATGCAAAATCTATAGAATTCTGTATCACCTATATTTCGTGCACCCTAATTAGCATATTATATTATATCTAAGAAGGTCTCATTTGGGCTTTAGCTGGGCGAACCCATACCTCAAATTCTCAGTAGTAGGAGATCACATCAACAGCTACCAGCTCTCAGCATGTCCAGCATCAAGTGTGTGTAGAATTTCCTGTAACTGTATCTTGAACTCACGTAGAGCCCAAAGTTGGCACAAACATTATTTGTGTTATGACTAACGTAGTGCGAGGATCAGGCCTACAATAACCTTGTGTTAGAGTGTGCAGCTCTCAGTGTGCAGACAGTTGTTCCAAATGTTCCAGGCACGACTGATATCAGTGCAATAATATATTATTCTGAAGTAAATCAAATCCTTATTCTAGGTTAAAAGCTGTAATAACAAGTAGGTGTCGTGTGCAAACCGAAGCAGAAAGAAAAGATGGCGTTTAAACTTTTAACAAGCACATGCTAACTTAACACAACCTATGGGAACGTAATAACCATATGACACTATAACCAAAGGAAATGTATTTTTCAATTTGAAAATCTATAGGAAGCAATGTCATTTGTTGCTTATGTATATTTGTATGGCAAAATAGAGGGAAACCTTGCCATTACTGGTTTCACCTTGCAGAGTCTGGTGATCTATATTGACTGTGTTTAAAAGAAAATCCTGTCGGAGTGTGTGAGATTTTTCATTCAACAGATTTATTTGAAAGGTGAGTTATATATTTTTGAGGTTTATTTAAAAAAGATTTGACATTATTGTAAAACTGTGTTGTTTGAAATATATTATTAAATGTAGAGATTTATATTGGAACTAGTTTAATTGTACTAGAACTTTCTTTCAAAAATAGTCTGTACAATAATAGATATATATTTAACTCTGTTCAAAGGATTAGCTAAATGATGCTTCATATTTTTAGATAGTTGGTTGAAGATGCAGTACAAATGCGTATTTTGAATGATGTTCATATAAGGTGCAGTTTATTAGGCATGATTTTTTCTTCTCTCTACAAAGGTATAGTTTAATGATACTGCATAATTATAGATACTATGGTAAAGATGCAGCAGGACCGTGATGTTTAAAAGATGATCATATAAGGTGTTATTAATTAGGTTTCTGTTATTAGTTTCTACAGAAGGTAAAGTTAAATTATGGCATATAATTAAAGATAGAATGGTAAAACAAGGTGGTGTTAATTGTGTTGTTGTTGTAGTTTAAGCAAAGGTATAGTTGAATGATGCCACATAATTTTAGAAACAAAACTGAAGATATATGTGGTTTTGAAAATGATCATTAAATGTGTTTTCAATTACTCTTCTTTCTTAAGTCAGTTTTGACATATAGTTTAATGTTGTCGCATATTTGTAGATTGAATGGTCAAGATGTAATTTTTAAAATAAACCACCATATATTACTCTTTGTGGCATGATGCACTTATCTTCTTAACTAGATAGTATGTAATGAGTTATCTATGTCTTCAGATATTACTTATACAATTGCATGTATGCTTAAGGTACTCATGAAGTGACCTGGACACTAACTCATGCACTTCTACAATCCTTTGAGTGCTACATATACAGTTTAGTAACGTCCCTGTTACTACCTATACACTCCTCCTATTACCCAGCCGGTCCCATGTCCTTTCGCAATCACTCTAGCAAAGCCCAAGCACTTATAAATTCACCATGCACTCTCTGTGCAGCACTCTAAGTATCCAGTCACTATCCATGTACTCATGCAATAACTCGGGCATTAACACATGCAGTGCTACAATCAAATGTGAACTATCCATGCAGTCCTCTAACCACCTCCACACTACTGATTCACACCTCCAATTACCCAGGTAGTACCCATGCTGTTCAACAATCACACTGTCACTCTCCGTGCACTCCTCCAATCCTCCAGCCAGTACCATGTCCTTATCTAATCACTGTGCCAAAACCCAAGCACTTATAATTTCACCTTGGTGTCAACTTGCAGCACTCTAAGTATCCAGTCACTATCCATGAATTTGTACAATAATTCAGGCATTAACACATGCAGTGCTATAATCAAACGTGCACTATGCATGCAACCCCCACACCACCTACACACTACTGAATCACTCCTCTAATTACCCAAGTAGTACCCATGCAGTCTAGCAATCACACTGTCACTTTCTGTGCACTCCTCCAATCATCCAGCCAGTACCATGTCCTTATCTAATCACTGCTTCAAATCCCAAGCACTTCACCATCCTCTTTCCTTGCAGTACTCTAACTATCAAGTCACTACCCAGGTACCCATGCAATGACCCTGGCACTAATACATGCACTATTACAATCGTCTATCCACTGCTGATGCAGTCCTCTAAACACGTAAACACTATTCATTCACTCCTACAATTTTCCAGTTAGTACTTATGTACTTCAGTAAATGCATTGTGATTTCAAAACAAAGTGTTTAAATGGTTTTTATGTAGAACCTGTTTGTTTAGTAATAGAATAGTATATTTTATAGATTTATTTTAATAATATTATTTTTTTAACAGATATTCTTTCTTCATCATCGTTAAAAAAAAACTCAGCATGACTAAAAAAACATAAAAGAGGAGACAATAATTGAAGGACTATTATTTGAAGAAAAGACAACAGCAAGAATTAGATGAACTACAACATGTGGAAAAAAGAAATAGTCTTGTGGTAAGAGAACAAAAGTATGTATTAAAAGACTTTCAAAGACAAAAAACAGTTTGCGCCATGTAGAAAGTAGAAAGAATACCTCACCAACAAAGAAGAATGAGAAGAAAAAAGGAGAAAGTAATGGGAAATCCCGTTGTCAAAAAACAATGTTTGGTAAAACGAGATAGAAATAAGGAAAAGAATGTTTCACAATAGAGTTGTCTTTTATTTGTTAAAATATGAAAACGATAGAAACTATTGTTGAGAAGGATTTTGAATTAAAAATGAAATTATTAATTTTAGTTTTAAACAAAATTCGATCATTAGATAAGCCAATACATTTTATGAAGGACAAAAGTTCAAAAAAGAGACTAATCAACAGAACTAACTTTTGTGATTTTTTGGGGCGAATGGAAGCACAGTTCACGTTCAGAGCCTTTTTTTAATGAAGAGAGTTATTTTCAAACCAATATATTATTGCATGCAGTTGATATCCGTGGTCGTACTTATGAAGTAAAAAACGGTTGTCCAATTGAAAAAGAAAAGATGGTTCCTAGAAATGTAGAAGAAGTGATAGCTGATGAAGTTCTAGGCAGACGTACTAAAGCCCCAGTGTATACTTGGGATTGTAGTAGTATTTGTAGTATACAACAGGAGTCTATTGATATTTTATGACATTTCTTACGAGCGTATAGTAAAACAAGTGTTAAACAAAAGATTAAGATGCTGCAAGGAATAGATACTTGCAAAGTGAGAAAATATACTGTTTTGCGAAGTCATTCTCTGGCTTCTCTTTCTAGAAAAGTGTGTCAAAGTGTTTTTCATCATTTTAGAATGTTAGCAGTACATTACTCTTAAATGCGGATGTTAGTCAGAAGATGGTATTATGCAAAAAGTTCAGCAATAATTTTAAGTGACTTAAACAGTGCTCTTTTGCATGTGTCAGCATCAGATGTAAAAAACGTTTGTGATGAATTAGAGTTTTGTTACTTTCGTCCTGAACAAGAGTGTGGTCAAAGTGAAACATTGATAGAAGTAGGTGTTGAAGAAGACGTGGAACATAATAGTACTGAGAAATTTGAAGAAGAAATTATGAATTTTAAGGTAATTTGTTGGGAAAGACCAAATTATGGGGGTCATTAGTATGACAGGCGGACTTAGTCTGCCTGCCATCCCATTGGGGGATGGCACCGCCCGCCATAAGGGCGGGGGTCCTGTAGGGGTTATTAGGATGCGCCCGCCACAGTGGTGGGCGCATCATGCATGTTTAACATCGGGAGCTTGTTTCCTTCCCAGTGTAAGAATTGGCTTTTGTAGTTTGGTTTGCCCTGTTCCCATCATGCACTGGGACAGGAACAGACTAATTTGCATACAGCCAGGTTCTGAAACTGGGATGGTGCAGTGAGCTAAAAAACGGTGTTGGATCTAGCCCTGATCTCTTGACTGGGTGAGAGCTTTCTGCTTAATTCAGAGACTCTGTCCCTCACCACCCCTTGTTGTAAATATTTTTGTCCACCCTAAGCGTGGAAGGGTATTCTCAGATGTGAGACCCTTGCTCATTGCACCATCAGGATTCAAGCAAACCGGGCCGAAGACGGCTGTAATGCCAGAAACCGGTCCCCGGGAGCTTGTTTCCTTCCCAGTGTAAGAATTGGCTTTTGTAGTTTGGTTTGCCCTGTTCCCATCATGCACTGGGACAGGAACAGACTAATTTGCATACAGCCAGGTTCTGAAACTGGGATGGTGCAGTGAGCTAAAAAACGGTGTTGGATCTAGCCCTGATCTCTTGACTGGGTGAGAGCTATCTGCTTAATTCAGAGACTCTGTCCCTCACCACCCCTTGTTGTAAATATCCCATTGGGGGATGGCACCGCCCGCCATAAGGGCGGGGGTCCTGTAGGGGTTATTAGGATGCGCCCGCCACAGTGGTGGGCGCATCATGCATGTTTAACATTGCGGTGGGCAGTGTTTACACCAGCACCCGCCGCAATGTTAAAAATGCATTGTGTATGCAAATGCAGGGGGGTACCACAGGTACCCCCCATGTGCACATCCCACCTCGCCTTCACCATGGGGGCCAGCAACGGGCCCCCAAAGTAAAGACTGCATGCCTTTCCGTGGCGGCATTGCAAAATGCCCATCCTGATATGGCTGGCGGTGTCTGATAGACACCGCCGTCATATAAACCCTTTTCCGCCCGGTCGCAAGGCGACCGGGATGGAAAAGCGGCGGCCGGTCTTTCCATCCACCACGAACCCCCCAGCTATGTTAATATGGCGGGGGGTCATTGCAGCAAGGATGGCGGGCAGGGGCAATCCGCCTGCAATCCTAATAGGCCCCTCTGTTTGTATTTGTTGTTGACGAACTCACTATAAAAGTTGATCTACTAGGAATGTTGATCTGTATTTAAAAAGTGAAAAAGAAAACGATGATAAGTGGAAGGAATTTTCAACGTATTTGTAGGTAAAAGATTGCTTTTATTTGGGTAGTGATCAATGTATTTGTAAAATTGTTATAACAAATTGTTATTTGTTATAAGAAATTAGAGGACAACATAATGCCAGCTAGAGCAGTACATAATAACCTAGAGTTGGAAGCTATTCCTCCAGAACTGGTACATTAAAAGACGTATGAGTCTATTCTGATATCAATCAGTGCACCAGTTTCAGGCTATTGTTCGTATGGAGCCTAAAACAGGTAAGTTGCCTCTCACAGATTTACAGAGAGAATTAAAAGGAAGAGTTGTATATTTACCTGTAGATTTGAAGAAAAATATTGAAACTGTTGGTGTAGAGAAAGAGGAAACTGAACAAGTAGTTATTCTAGTTAATGGTGTTTCTACGAAGAGTCTGAAAATATGGCTCAAATTAGTAGATGTCAACTAAGTGCAAAATGCAATGCTATATCTCATAAAAAACAATGATTACTACAAAAATGTGTATGTGGAAGAAGAAATAGTTTTAGGAGATGATAGCGAAATGTAAAATGGCCAATTTGAAAAAGTAGACATGTCCAATCTACATGAGCCGAACAATGAAGGTTCAGGGTCAACCTTTCTCAGCTGTCTGAGTGCTCCTTCATAGTGTGGCAGACCAAGGAGCAGGATGTTATAGCGGCAGCCTAGCAACGAGGGAGCACCACCCTGTTCAACTCGGGGGCCACAAGATGGGATGTCACCTACCTCATTTGTGGAATAGCTGAGTTTCATTAGAACTGCGGCGCAAGTGGGGGCTCATCCTGAGCTTTGGGCTCATATACAGTGGCAGTAAAGAAAGTGCGTTCATAGAGGAACTATAAGGACTTCGATTCCCACAATGCTTAGGGCGTGGAATGGCCCAATCAGGTAGCATGTGGGAGTGTTGCACGCAAACTTCGTTAAAAGCCTCTGAAGAAGACTGTACTGGAAACGCGTCAGGCGACACGGAGTTTCTGCAGATCCTGCCTACAAGCGTGCGCAGCTCACACCGAATAATAAAGGTTCAGGTTCAACCTTTCTCAGCTGTCTGAGTGCTCCTTCATACTGTGGCAGACCCAAGAGCAGGATATTATAGTGGCAGCCTATCCGCGAGGGAGCACCACCCTAATCAACTCGGCGGCCACGAGATGGTATGTCACCTACCTCATTTGTGGAATAGCTGAGTTGGATTAGAACTGCGGCACAAATGGGGGCTCATCCTGAGCTTTGCGCTCATATAGAGTGGCAGTAAAGAAAGTGCATTCATAGAGGAACTATAAGGACTTCAACTCCAAAAATGCTTAGAGCATGCAATGGCCCAATCAGGTAGCATGTGGGAGTGTTGCACGCAAACTTCGTTAAAATCCTCTGAGGAAGACTGTACTGGTAATGCGTCAGGCTACACAGAGTTTCTGCAGATCCTGCCTACAAGCGTGCGCAGCTCACACCGAATAATAAATGTGCAGGGTCAACTTTTCTCAGCTGTCTGAGTGCTCCTTCATAGTGTGGCAGACCCAGGAGCAGGATATTATAGCGGCAGCCTAGCCGTGAGGGAGCACCACCCTGTTCAACTCGGGGGCCATGAGATGGGATGTCACCTACCTCATTTGTGGAATAGCTGAGTTGGATTAGAACTGCGGCGCCAGTGGGGGCTCATCCTGAGCTTTGGGCTCATATAGAGTGGCAGTAAAGAAAGTGCGTTCATAGAGGAACTTCAATTCCCACAATGCTTAGGGCGTGGAATGGCCCAATCAGGTAGCAGGTGGGAATGTTGCACGCAAACATTTGTTAAAAGCTTCTGAGGAAGTCTGTACTGGAAACGTGTCAGGCGACACAGAGTTTCTGCAGATCCTGCCTACAAGCGTGCGCAGCTCATATATATATATATATATATATATCAAACGCAAAATGCCCTCAGCATTTGCCAAAGCACTCAACATTGCTCCAACCATCCGGTCATGTTCACACAAGCATGTCTTCCTGCTCCACCATTTGATTAGTTTGCCTGACGCGTTTCAGGGTCAGAACCCCGTCTTCAGAGGCAGCGGAAATGACATTCGGGAAAAGCTTTACCTTTCATTTGCAGCTTTTTTAATTAAAAAGCCCCCCAGTGGGCGTGTGCTGAGTGTAATGTTACTCTGGTAATTCATGGAACTTGTAGACTGTAAAGCGAAAGTTCATAATTACTTTGAGTAAGTCCAGGTGTACATTTCTCATTGCGCATTCATAACATTCCTCAAGTAGGTTGTGTCACAATCGAGCATGCAATATTATTTGTAGAGCTCTGTGCCAAAAGAATCCAAACTTGTTTCAGACTCGGGCCCCGCTTTGCTGGATATGACTTCTCTTCCAGCAGCCGGGCCGCCGTGCAAGAGTTTCAAACGCAAAATAACCTCAGCATTTGCCAAAGCACTCAACATTGCTCCAACCATCCAGTCATGTTCACACAAGCATGCCTTCCTGCTCCTCCATTTGATTAGTTTGCCTGACGCCTTTTCAGGGCCGGAACCCTGTCTTTAGAGGCGGCGGAAATGACATTCAGGAATCGCTTTACCTTTCATTTGCAGCTTTTTTAATTATCAAGCCCCCAGTGGGCGTGTGCTGAGTGCAACCTCACTCTGGTAATTCATGTAACTTTTAGTCCGTAAAGCGAAAGTTCATATTTACTTCGTGTAAGTCCGGGCGGACATTTCTCACTGCGCATTCATAGCATTCCTCAAGTAGGTTGTGTCACAATCGAGCAAACAATATTTATTATAGAGCTCTGTGCCAAAAGATTCCAAACTTGTTTCAGACTCGGGCCCGCTTTGCTGGATATGACTTCACTTCCAGCAGGCGATGCTGCAAAGGCCACGACCGGGCCGCCGTGCAAGAATTTCAAACGCAAAATGCCCTCAGCATTTGCCAAAGCACTCAACATTGCTCCAACCATCCGGTCATGTTTACACAAGCATTCCTTCCTGCTCCACCATTTGATTAGTTTGCCTGAAGCGTTTCAGTGTCTGAACCCCGTCTTCAGAGGCGGTGGAAATGACTTTCAGGAAACGCTTTACCTTTCATTTGCAGCTTTTTTAATTAACAAGCCCCACAGTGGGCATGTGCTGAGTGCAACGTCACTCTGGTAATTCATGGGACTTGTAGTCCATAAAGCGAAAGTTCATAGTTACCTTGAGTAAGTCCAGGTGTACATTTCTCATTGTGCATTCATAACATTCCTCAAGTAGGTTGTGTCGCAATCTAGCATGCAATATTAATTGTAGAGCTCTGTGCCAAAAGAATCCACACTTGTTTCAGACTCGGGCCCTGCAAGCTGGATATGACTTCTCTTCTAGCAGGGAATGGTGCTAAGGCCACGGGTAAGAATTTCAAACGCAAAATTCCCTCAGCAGTTGCCAAAGCACTCAACATTGCTCCAACCATCCGGTCATGTTCACACAAGCATGCCTTCCTGTTCCACCATTTGATTAGTTTGCCCGACGCGTTTCAGGGTCGGAACCCCGTCTTCATAGGCGGCGGATATGACATTCAGGAAACACTTTACCTTTTATTTGCAGCTTTTTTAATTAATAAGCCCCCCAGTGGGCATGTGCTGAGTACAACGTCACTCTGGTAATTCATGGAACAAGTAGTCCCTAAAGCGAAAGTTCATAATTACTTTGAGCGCAAGTCCAGGTGTACATTTCTCATTGCGCATTCATAACATTCCTCAAGTAGGTTGTGTCGCAATCGAGCATGCAATATTAATTGTAGAGCTCTGTGCCAAAAGAATCCAAACTTATTTCAGACTCGGGCCCGCTTTGCTGGATATGACTTTTCTTCCAGCAGGCGATGGTGCTAAGGCCACGGCCAGGCCGCTGTGCAAGAATTTCAATCGCTAAATGCCCTCAGCATTTGCTAAAGCACTCAACATTGCTCCAACCATCTGGTCATGTTCACACAAGCATGCCTTCCTGCTCCGCCATTTGATTAGTTTGCCTGACGAGTTTCAGGGTCTGAACCCCGTCTTCAGAGGCGGCGGAAATGACATTCAGGAAACGCTTTACCTTTCATTTGCAGCTTTTTTAATTAACAAGCCCCCCAGTGGGCGTGTGCAGAGTGCAACTTCACTCTGGTAATTCATGGAACTTGTATTCCGTAAAACGAAAGTTCATAATTACTTTGTATAAGTCCAGGTGTACATTTCTCATTGCGCATTCTTAACTTCCTCAAGTAGGTTGTTTCACAATCGAGAATGCAATATTAATTGTAGAGCTCTGTGCCAGAAGAATCCAAACTTGTTTCAGACTTGGGCCCCGCTTTGCTGGATATGACTTCTCTTCCAGCAGGCGATGGTGCTAAGGCTACGGCCGGCCCGCCGTGAAAGAATTTCAAACGCAAAATGCCATCATCATTTGCCAAAGCACTCAACATTGCTCCAACCATCCGGTCATGTTCACACACGCATGCCTTCCTGCTCCAACATTTGATTAGTTTGCCTGATGCGTTTCAGGGTCGCGTGGCCCCCCTCCTGGGCCACTTCTGGCCCCAAGGACCCCATCCCCCGGGGCCTGGCCTTCCTCGTTGTGGGCTGTGGGGGGGTCCCAAGCCCCCCACGGTCCCTGCCAGCTCCCCGCATCTTGCTAACATGCTGCTCCCCATACAGAAAATCATTCGGCTTTGATTTTTGAAAGAGAGAGCAGGTTTCCTGCTCTCTCTTTCAACAAGCATTGGAAATGCCATAGGTCTCGCATTATTAAAGTTTGAGCAGTTGGCATTGAAAATGGCAATGTTGTTAGTGCTAGTTATGGAATTGCAATTATACTGAAATACAATCACATGTAATGCGTAGGTGTATTAACAAGTTAAATGATAGATAATGGTGTTGAAGAAGTAGTTAATAAATATTGATGTATGTATTTTGCCTCTTTTTTTGAAAATATTAGTTATGCAATGGGTATGTACGTATAATATGTGTTTGTGACTTTGATTTACAGTTTGCGATAAATAAAACACATTTTGCAAGTTAAAGATGTTTGTGTGTGGTGTGCAGCAGTGTGTGGCGTGCAGCAGTGTGTGGCGTGCAGCAGTGTGTGGCATGCAGCAGTGTGTGGCGTGCAGCAGTGTGAGGCATGCAGCAGTGTGTGGCGTGCAGCAGTGTGTGGTGTGCAGCAGTGTGCAGCAGTGTGCAGCAGTGTGTGGCATGCAGCAGTGTGCAGCATTCAGCAGTGTGATGCGTGCAGCAGTGTGTGGCCAGGCAGCATGCAGCAGTGTGTGGCCTGCAGCATGCAGCAGTGTGAGGCATGCAGCAGTGTGTGGCATGCAGCTGTGTGAGGCATACAGCAGTGTGTGGCGTGCAGCAGTGTGTGGTGTGCAGCAGTGTGTGGTGTGCAGCTGTGTGAGGCGTTCAGCAGTGTGTGGCGTGCAGCAGTGTGAGGCGTGCAGCAGTGTTAGATGTGCAGCAGTGTGAGGCATGCAGCAGTGTGCAGCATGCAGCAGTGTGAGTAATGCAGCAGTGTGCAGCAGGCAGCAGTGTGAGGTGGGCAGCAGTGTGAGGCGTGCATCAGTGTGTGGCGTGCAGCAGTGTGTGGTGCTCAGCAGTGGGAGGCGTGCAGCAGTGGGAGGAGTGCAGCAGTGTGAGGCGTGCAGCAGTGTGTGGCATGCAGAGGTGTGTGGTGCACAGCAGTGTGTGACTTGCAGCAGTGTGTGGCATGCAGCAGTGTGTGGTGTGCAGCAGTGTGTGGCATGCAGCAGTGTGTGGCGTGCTGCAGTGTGAGGTGTGCAGCGGTGTGTGGAGTGCAGCAGTGTGTGGCGTGCAGCAGTGTGAGGCATGCAGCAGTGTGAGGCATGCAGTAGTGTGAGGCGTGCAGCAGTGTGTGGCGTGCAGCAGTGGGAGATGTGCATCAGTGTGTGGCATGCAGCAGTGTGTGGCCTGTACCGTGCAGCAGTGTGAGGCATGCAGCATGCATTGTGTGTGAGGCATGCAGCAGTGTGAGGCATGCAGCTGTGTGAGGCATGCGGCTGTGTGAGGCGTGCAGCTGTGTGAGTCATGCTGCTGTGTGAGGCGTGCAGCAGTGTGTGGTGTGCAGCAGTGTGTGGCATGTAGCAGTGTGTGGCGTGCAGCAGTGTGGTGTGCAGCAGAGTGCGGCTAATTATGTTGCGTGTAATTATGTGGCACTAAGTGGTATTTGGAGTGTATGTTGCATTGAGTGCAGTGTAATTATGTGGCGTGTAATTATGTGGCACTGAGTGGTATTAGGAGTGTATGTTGCATTGATTGCAGTGTAATTATGTGGCACTGAGTGGTATTTGGAGTGTATGTTGGATTGAGTGCAGTGTAATTATGTGGCGTGTACTTATGAGGCACTGAGTGGTATTTGAGTGTATGTTGCGTTAAGCGCGGTGTAAATATGTGGCATGTAAATATGTGGCACTGAGTGGTATTTGGAGTGCATGTTGCATAGAGTGCAGAGTAATTGCTCTTTGACAATTGTGTGTGTACTTGAGGAGAGATGGGAGAGGAGAGGGAGAGAAGGGATAGTGAGGAGAAAGGAGAGATGGGAGAGGGGAGGGGAGAGAAGGCAGAGTGAGGAGAGAGGGGAGGATAGAGGGGAGAGCGAAGGGCGGGGAGAGGAGAGTGGGTAGCGAGGAGAAGGGAGAAGGAAGAGTGAGGGCAGAGGAGAGGAAGGAGAGAGAGGAAGGAGAGGAGAAGAGAGGGGAAAGTGGTAAGAGGGGAGAGTGGTGAGAGGGGGAGTGGTGAAAAGGGAGAGTGGTGAAAGGGGAGAGTGGTGAGAGGGGAGATGGGCGAGAGGGGCGAGTGGGGAGAGGGGCGAGAGGGGAAGGTGGTGAGTGGGGAGAGCAGTGAGAGTGGGGAGAGTGGTGAGTGGTGAGAGTGGTGAGTGGTCCGAGGGGAGAGTCGGAAGAGTGAGGAGAGTGGGGACAGAGAGGAGAGAGGAGAGAGAGGAGAGAGAGGAGAGAGAGGAGAGTGGAGAGAGAGGAGAGGGGAGAGAGGGAAGAGGGGACAGAGAAGAGAGTGGTGAGTGGGGAGAGTCGAGAGAGTCGGGAGAGTGGGGAGAGAGAGGAGAGAGGAGAGTGGAGAGAGAGGAGAGGGGGAGAGGGAAGAGTGGACATTGAAGGGAGTGATAAGAGGAGAGAGTGGTGAGAGAGGAGAGTGGTGAGAGGGGAGAGAGTGGTATGAGAGGAGAGACAGTGGTGTGAGAGGGGAGAGAGTGGTGTGAGAGGGGAGAGAGTGGTGTGAGAGGGGAGAGATTGGTGTGAGAGGGCAGAGTGATGTGGGAGGGGAGAGTGGTGTGAGAGGGGAGAGTGGTGTGAGAGGGGAGAGTGGTGTGAGAGGGGAGAGTGGTGAGAGAGGAGAGAGGTGAGAGGGGAGAGTGGTGTGAGAGAGGAGAGTGGTGAGAGAGGAAAGAGGTGAGAGGGGAGTGTGGTGTGAGAGGGGAGACTGGTGAGAGAGGAGAGAGGTGAGAGGGGAGAGTGGTGTGAGAGAGGGTCGTCTCCTGAGCCCGCTCTTTAATCCGTGGCCTTAGTGGCTCAGTAAAGTGCCTCGAGGCCACGACAGGGCCATTCCAAGTGTTTACTCAAAGAACACGTTTTTAAAGTGCCTGGGTTTTTGTAGCTCAACTGTTAATCGTGACAGGAGGCGAGGAAGTGTGTACCCCGAGGCCAGCCGCATTCTTAAAGGCCTGGTTTTGTCAACAGTGGAATGTGCGGTCTCGTGAGACACATGAAATGCGGAGCCTCGGGCCCTTGAGAGACACACATGGTAAGTGCAGCCTCGGAGTCTCCTCTGCCATCACAAGGCTGCACTCATCTCAGCTCAGGGGGTTTAGTGCCTGCTGCTGAGGTCTGTCTCCTGCCTGCTGAATGCTATGTCCGCTCAGGCTTAAGGCCCATAGGAATGAATGGTAAATACCGATTCGTTAAAAGGGGGGAAACATTGAAGGGTGGCAGGGTGTCACTTTTACACCCTGTTGCACCCCTCAATTGTGTATGGATGCACATGTGGCACACATACATGCCCTAAGGGCATGTATGTCTACTGGCACTGTTATTATTTGCATACAATTGCATTTTTTAGAGTTTTCCAAATTTACCTCCAACTTGTAGTTGGTGGTAAATAACAAATCCTAAAATGGGAAAATCACTAAGGGTGGGCGGGCAACTCCGCTACGCTCACGGAGTGGGCGTAGTGCTGCCTACTCCGCACTTTGCGTAGCCGGCAGCACTACGCCCACTCTGTGGGCGTAGCGGAGTTGCCCGCCACCCGCCTCAGGAGAAATGCGCATGCGTGGCCGCCCGCGCATGCGCATTACTATCCAAGACGGTGGCGATGAAGAGAGGGAGCCCCGGGGACGCGGCGGGCAGCGGCGGGCAAGGTAAGTGCCTTTTAATTCTTTATACCATTTAAATTAAAGTATTTAGGGAGGGCGGGAGGGAGGCAGGCCTGTGGTGCGTAGTGGGGCTACGCGGAGTGCGGAGGTGGGCGTAGTTTCTCGCCCACTTCGCGTAGCTCCGCGAAGCCCCACTACACCCACTACGCCCAGGGTTAAAAATCACTCATTTGAGTGCTCCCTACATATCAGGATTCAGTAATTTACTGAATCGGTATTTAAGAATTCGGTAATTTACTGATTCCTTAAATTACCGATACGGTAAATTACCGAATCCTTAATTTAGGTCCCTACATATGAAAAGCCTAATTCCGGTAGGTAACGGCCGAAATTCAGTAATTTCGTTCGTTACCGAATGGAAGTAGTCTTCCTACATCTGGCCCTAGATCTCACAGTGCCAGTTAATTACTGATCAAAATCAACTGTTCCTTTTCTGGTAAAAATCACACAATCAGTAACAGTGGAACATTAGCAAATCATCTCAAAACAAATGCATTTTATTGAGATTTTGAATCTGTGCTCCTCTCATCTCGAGAAACTGAACTGCAGTTCTTGACATCAGAGGACAAATGCTACAGTTACAGAATCAGAGCCATTCAGCAGCCCTGAGCCTGCTACTTTTACCTGCAATGTTCAATGATGTAGATGATAGATTTCTATGCCAGAGGCTTGAATTAGATGCAGGGGTGGAGGACAAAGAATTGAAGTGGATTCATTAATTTCTATCACAGGAAATGCAGGCCCAGATTTACTAAGAGTTCGCACAAAGGAGGGCAGCAAGCAAAGTTGCTGTGTTGCCTTACGTACAGCGAAGAGAGCAGAATGTGTTACATTTCTACAAAGAAATGGTGCAGTTCTGTTCTCTCCAGAGCATGCACCAACACAGGCGTCCTTGTTCCATGGTTCGAGGTTGTCTGTATTGTGGTCAGCATAATTTTAGCGCACACAAATTATTATATTATTTAGGGCTATTCCCTACATGGATATATGCTGCAGAATGCAGCAGAGATGGAAAAGGGAAACATTGAGACGAAATAAATATATCTCTCCTTGATATGCCAACTTCAGGTAGGCAAAGGATTTTGGCATAAGTCCATGTTTACAAATCTTAATAGATGTGAATTTGTGACAAAACATATTGTTGGATTCATGGGAACGCTCATGCACCACACATGGAATGCTCCCTCATGCAAAGCAGCTCAAGTCAAAATACAGACTCTCATAAACTGGCAGTAATTCTTGGCGTCTGGTGACCACTATGCCAACATGCTGGTGTTACAATTGTTCAGTTATTTCTTGACCTCCGGCAAGGAAACCATAGTATATTCGGGTAGGGGGGTTTGGGTAGGTGGAGCAATCCATGAAAAAATGCTGGCTATAGCACACTGGAGATAATTTGTTAACGACCTTGCCAAGTATGACACATCTAGGGGAAATTAATGCATTTTCTCACTTTTGCCAAATGCCCACTAGGCTCCAAGAATATCGTGCATAAGAGAAAATTATAAGCTGACAGCTAACCGTCCCTGTGTCCCTCCTGGAGATGCTCAGCGAGGGTCCTGCAGTGTTAAGTGGCTGCACATCACTGTCTGGCATCAATAATATAGGTGCTGGTGACACTGTGATACAATAGAGTGAGGTGAATTCAGCGTAGCGCTCCTCGTTAAACGGCAGCAGTAGTTTCTCTGTGTTATCGGCCCTGGAGAGTACGTTTGACCATTTCAGAGTCTTTCACTCTCCCTAAGAAGGTAAAAGGCCTTCTTTCACCCGCACTACGCAACAGGAGGATGAACTCAAAGACATATCGCCTGCCGCAGACTCACGGTATGAAGAAATGCTGGAAACCTCTGGGACAGTCTAAGCTGTGACCAGAGCAGGCCGTGAGAATACACCGGCAGATCTGTTTATTTATCTAATATTTACTAGACGGACCCTTGAAAAACCCACTTATTGATTACAGTGTATTTAAAAGTTCTGTACACTGCCTCTCTAAATTAGGCTCATTAGATTTTTTCAACTTCCATGTACCCTGCCCTGATACAAAAGTATTACTGTCCTCACTACCACAATCTGCTTTCACAGGTTGAGGGGCTGAGTTTTAAACCACTTCTCTTTTAAAAAACACTAATGAGCCAGTACCGGCCCCCACACTCTATGCCTTCCTTCGCTGTCACTTTGACTGAACAGCTGTCCGACCTACTAACTTCGCATTCCAGACTAGCCCTTTTCGGCGACCTCAACTATTGGTTCGATGACGCAAACGCCGGGCCCCACGCCACAGAACTCTTTGAAGCCCTCAACAGCCTCAACATGACCCAACAAATCTCCTCGCCCACTCACACCAAGGGCCACATCCTTGACAAGATCTGGACCCACAACTTAACACTTTCCCAGCCATCTGTCTCCCCTTGTGTCTGGTCCGACCACCACCTAGTCGAAACCACCCTCAATGTCATTGGCAGAACCCCCGCACCTCTGAAGGCTGGCGGCCTCTCACGCAAATGGAGCTCCCACAACTCCCAAGGCTTCCTTACAACCTTAGCCGACACCCGGCCAACCTTCGATCCGCTAACCAATATCGATACGATGGAAAGCGACATTGGCACCTGGCTAAAATCAGCCAGCGACCAATTTGCCCCCCTTACCAAATTCCCCCCACCAGACACCAGATTCTCGAGCACATAAACCCCTACAAAAACCCTCCCAAAGCTTTCATTTGGAAATATTGTGTAATGAACTGATTGCTCTCTGCCTAGAGACCGATTGTTCTACTCTTCGCATCTCATCCTCCCTTCGCCATAAAGTGGGCCTGGGAGCAGAGTGTAGAGAGCAGACCCTTATTGAGCATTTGACCCTCATTTGAATATAATGTGAGGGTCAGCAGTGCAGTTTCCCCAACTTGGGGGCTAGGAGGAGGAAACCCGTTGCACAGTAGAAAGGGGACAGCATTGTGTAGCTGAGGTACGAGGGGTCCGGCCCCAGAGAACTAGAAAACACAATGCCTAGAGTGAGCTATAACTGCACCCCCTGTACACCTGTGTTTGCTGCGGGCCAGTTAGGCAGCAGTAGATGTGAGCGGCTCACACACTGCTCTCACTGTAAGATTTTACTGGTGCACAGTCAAAATATCGATTCCCTAATATCGACCTACAGTAATATCGAGTTGTAAATATCGAAGGTGAAGAATATCATTTGACAGAAAATCCACTCTAAGGTAAGTAATATTGATTTTTTTTATATCGATGTAAGTATTATCGAAGTTAGTAATATCAATATCAATTATATCGATGTCACTAATTTTGATGTTACTAATATCGATATTTGTTTGTTGTTATGTATTTTATTATGTATTTTATATGTATGTGTTATATGTTTTTGTTAAGTATTGTATTTGTTTTAAATTATATGTGTACTATTTATTATATATTAAAAATTTTATTTTTAATATAATTTTATGTTTTAGTACTGGAGCGGGTTGTGGGTTTATAGGGGAATAGGGTGGGGAGTAATTTAATTATATTAGATTAATTATAAATTTTTAGTAATTGTAAATTAATTTTAATACATTTTTGCGTTCAAGTTCTGTAGCGGGTTGTTGCTTTATTGGGGAATTGGGTGGGAAGTAATTTAATTGTAATTAAGTAATTATTTATTTTTGATTGGTATTGATAATTATTTTATTTCTAATTAATTATTAATTGGTATTTATTATTTTAATTTGTAATTAATTTTCCTAATTAGTAATTAAGGTTTGTAATTGGTAATTACATGTTTTAATTGGGAATTAATTTTTTTAATTGTAATACATTTTTTGAAATTGGTAAATAATATTTGTTATTGTTAATTAATTTTTAATAATTGGAAATGTATTTTATTGGTAAATAATTTTTTATAAAACATACTTTTTAGTCAAAAATAAATTTACTGTTTACCATTTTTTAATTGTTAATCACTTTTTAATTATTAATATGTTTTTTGTTTTGAAAAATATTTTAGTGTTCAATATTATTTGGTTATTTACATTTATTAATTAATATTTATTAGTATTTATTGTTAATTCATTGTTAATTAAGTATTTAAGTGTAATTATGTTTTAGTAATTTTCAATGGGGGTTTGCAAATGATGTAGTTATTTAAAAATTACAATTTTTATTATTTATTTACAACAAATATTTATAAGTATGTTATATTTAACTTCTACAATATCCAATGCTTTCCCTACTGTTGCACTCGCTGGTGTGGGAATAGTAATTTTACTGGTATCAAAGAAAGGAGTAGTGGCTATTACTGCTCTAGCTGAGCAGAAGGTCCAAACACGATGTGCACAACTGGTAAATCTAAACAAAAGTTATCGTGTAGTTCCTGAGGGAAAGAAAGAAATGTTACAGTCTGAGATGCAGATGATTTAAGGCAGGGTAACCAAACGGTAGCCCTGGGAATCCATTTTGTTGGATTTAATGCCATCACACACCCTTTCAGGTGTCATGCTTCATCATTTGGGCCTGCTCCTCGTTGGGTCGGCGGTGCAATACCCAACGGGCAACACCTCATAGAGGGGCTCTTTGGCTGAGATCTTTTTCCAACAGCCGTATGGATGAAGTGCGGGTGTGGGGCGAGAACTAGAAGGTAGACGTGAAGTGGTATAGGAAATTAAAATAAAGCTAGTGGTACCGGGAACACTTTATTCATAAGGGCCACTGCTTTAGTTAAAAAACGGTTATTCTAGAGGAGAGTGGTGGAAAATAATGTTTCCAGCTATCATCTAGAAATTTATAGTCTGGTCAACATGTTTCTCGCTACTGTGAAGATTGATTAGCGATTCTTCAGGACCTAGTTGACTGTTAGCAGGTATCTAATTGTGTAGGACTGTCTACGCTACTAGAATGTGGTGTGTATGTACTTATATGCCTACCACATAAGTGGGGGAAGGGAAAACAATATTATATTACCCTTCTTCTAGTTGTGATTGTTAGTCCCTATAGTTAAAAACCATCAGACAACGACAGTGTCCAGCGGGTAAAGCTCCAGGGAGTTCTTCCACCACATGGTTGGTAATGCCTGGGCTTCGCTGCATGCACCTACCCTTCGCCGCTGGAACCGGGTGGGATAGTAATTTTACCCCTACGCTATCCAACACTTTCCCTACTGTTGCATTCTCTGGAGTGGGAATAGTAATTTTTACCCCTACGCTATCCAACGCTTTCCTACTGTTGCACTCTCTGGAGTGGGAATAGTAATTTTTACCTCTACGCTATCCAACGCTTTCCCTACTGTTGCACTCTCTGAAGTGGGAATATTAATTTTTACCCCTACGCTATCCAACGCTTTCCCTACTGTTGCACTCTCTATAGTGGGAATAGTAATTTTTACCCCTACGCTATCCAACGCTTTCCCTACTGTTGCACTCTTTGGAGTGGGAATAGTAATTTTTACCCCTACGCTATCCAACGCATTCCCTACTGTTGCATTCTCTGGAGTGGGAATAGTCATTTTTACCCCTACGCTACCCAACGCTTTCCCTACTGTTGCACTCTCTGGAGTGGGAATAGTAATTTTTACCCCTACGCTATCCAACGCTTTGCCTACTGGTGCACTCTCTGGAGCGTGAATAGTGATTTTTACCCCTACGCTATCCAACGCTTTCCCTACTGTTGCACTCTCTGGAGTGGGAATAGTAATTGTTACCCCTACGCTATCCAACGCTTTCCCTACTGTTGCACTCTCTGGAGTGGGAATAGTAATTTTTACCCCTACGCTATCCAACACTTTCCCTACTCTTGCACTCTCTGGAGTGGGAATAGTATTTTTTACCCCTACGCTATCTAACGATTTCCCTTCTGTTGCACTCTCTGGAGTTGGAATAGTAACTTTTACGCCTACGCTATCCAACGCTTTCCCTACTGTTGCACTCTTTGGAGTTGGAATAGTAATTTTTACTCCTACGCTATCCAACCTTTTCCCTACTGTTGCACTCTCTGGAGTTGGAATAGTAATTTTACCATTACGCTTACCCTACTGCTGCACTCTCTGGAGTGGGAATAGTAATTTTTATCTCTACCCTATCCAATGTTTTCCCTACTGTTGAACTCTCTGGAGTGGGAATAATAATTTTTACCCCTACGCTATCCAACTCTTTCCATACTGTTGCACTCTCTGGAGTGGGAATAGTAATTTTTACCCCTACGCTATCCAACATTTTCCCTACTGTTGCACTCTCTGGAGTGGGAATAGTAATTTTTACCCCTACGCTATTTAACGCGTTCCCTTCTGTTGCACTCTCTGGAGTTGGAACAGTAATTTTTACCCCTACGCTATCCAACGCTTTCCCTACTGTTGCACTGTTTGGAGTTGGAATAGTAATTTTTACCCCTACGCTATCCAACGTTTTCCCTGCTGTTGCACTCTCTGGAGTTGGAATAGTAATTTTTACCATTACGCTTTCCTTACTGTTGCACTCTCTGGAGTGGGAATAGTAATTTTTATCTCTACGCTATTTAACGTTTTCCCTACTGTTGCACTCTCTGGAGTTGGAATCGAAATTTTAACCCTACGCTATCCAACACTTTTCCTACTGTTGCACTCTCTGGAGTTGGAATAGTAATTTTTACCCCTATGCTATCCAACGCTTTCCCTGCTGTTTCACTTTTTGGAGTTGGAATACTAATTTTTACCCCTACGCTATCCAACGTTTTATATAAATAATTTTAAAAATATTAAAAGTATAATTAATTTTTTTAATTTATGAAACATAATTCTTTACTTTTTATTCATGTTTTTGTTTTCTGTTTGTAAATTATTTGTAAATTATTATTGTAAATGTATTTGTAATTTGTAATATTTTTTATTAATTTGTTAATTATTAAAATAATTATTACAATTTATTGTTAAGTACATATATATTATATATTTTCTGTATATGTTTAATTAATGTAATATTATTAGATATGTATTATTTATTAATTTTAAACATTATTAGACATTTTTAACTATGTTGATTTTATTTATTAGTGTTATTTACTTTATTTTACATTTTTATTTTTACAGAAAAAAACGATATTTTTAACATTGATATTTTTAACATCTATATTTTTTTCGATATTTTTGTACTTACCATGTTGTAGATAGGATGTCGATATTCTTGCCTTCGATATTTTTGCATCGGTATTCTTGTAGGTCGATATTTTGTAGGTCGATATTTTGTCAGTGATCCGTGTGCAAGATAAAGTGTTTATTTCTTTGACCTAGCTCAGAATGCACCATCCATTGTTCCAAATGAGATCACTTCGAACTTAAAGGAATATTTACGACTTTAGAGTAGCAGGGAAGAGCAGCCAGTCACCTTGCTGCGCTCCTTGAGTCACATGGAAAAGGCAGGAATGTGCAGTATTTATCCAATACAGTGCATTCATGTCCTTTTCCTTTGCACTGGCGCCATGTTGTCAGCCTTATGCCAACAAAGGCATTCACCCTGACAGCATGGTGCAAATGTGCTTCTGTTGTGTGCAGGATTAGTGTTTGTGCAGGAAGAGATACCTTACTGAACACAAAAAAATCCTGAGAGAGGCTTTTTCCTCAGAATGCAGCCAACATAGAAAGAGGAAATAAACAAGGAGAAATAAAGATATTTCTCCTTGTTATGCCACTCCCAGGGAGGAGTATCTTTTTGGCAATTTCTCAGGTTTACCTGTTCTTGTAAATCTGGGAATGCATCAAAATTCATAGATGTTGCATGGGAACACCCAGTTAACACCCATGGAAATGCCTTCCTTGTGCAGAGTAATGCAACACAGTGATTTGCGTTATCTTAAATTACTCAAGATTTATGAAGCCGCGCACGGGAACGCAAGGTCCAGAGAGGAAAACAACAGTGGTGGATTCCCAAAAGAACAGCACCTAGTCAAATATTCTCCAAGAAATATCTTTCTTTTGGGCCCACCCTCCAGTACATGGGGCAGTCTGTGTGCACACTTCAAAAAACACCCACTGTCACAGTGTAGGTTCAAAACATGAACTATAGAAAGATTTGAGAAAAGGCCAAGGTGCACCACTTAAACGTTTTTAGAGAAACTAATATCTTCAATAAGGTAAACAGTAATGATCACATCAAAAAAGTTTTTCTTCTTATAATCTTGAGAGTTCTTTATTTAATTCAGATGGTAAAAAAATATACAGGATCTACAGCCGACGCGTTTCGTCCACAAGGGACTTCTTCAGGGCAGGATAGTCAATGGCGATGATGTCCCTGGTTCTTGGACCGTTGTTAAGGGATGCATGAATATGCCCGAGCAGTTATATTATGGATCACATAGCATCATGTCTATTTAGACATCTATCCAATTGGATGAAAGGCGTTAGAGAATCAACTGCAATCGAATCGCACCAGTGATATGAGGTGTTTCAATATCTTGTGTTCAAGCCACATCCAAAAATGAGGACAGTAATCCAATAGTAGTGGAACCAGAGTAGAAGGGTAATGGGGACCTCCGTTTATTATCTACTGAAATCTTCTTTTTAAAAGTGGAAGAATGTATGATAGTTCTATTTCCAAGCAGCTCTTGGTAAAGCGTGCTACAGCATCCCCTGGTTCCTGCGTGGCTCGAAACGATAGCGTGAGAAACGATGTCCCCCTCCGTCAGGTACTTGACCAGGGACATCATCGCCATTGACTATCCTGCCCTGAAGAAGTCCCTTGTGGACGAAACGCGTCGGCTGTAGATCCTGTATATTTTTTACCATCTGAATTAAATAAAGAACTCTCAAGATTATAAGAAGAAAAACTTTTTTGATGTGATCATTACTGTTTACCTTATTGAAGATATTAGTTTCTCTAAAAACGTTTAACGGGAACGCAAGGTCGCCTGGCGTAGCTTCATCAATCTCATTTTACATTTGCGTCACTCTTACACCATTTGCCATGATCCAAAAGTAACGCAAAGGGGCTCATAAATAAGCACCTTAAGTTTGTGTTCTAGCATAAGCACTTTAGAGGCCTTGCTATGGCTTTAAGACCATTTCTACATTTAGCAAAAAGCAGTCATTCCTGAAATGCATTTCTTTGCGCAGACTTATTTGCTTTAGTCCACCCGTAATAGTGTCACTCAAATTGTGACACATAAATCACCGAAATGTCACACATATGTACACTAAAAGTAAACTGAAAACTTGGCAGCTATGTGTTACATATGGATCACCTAAGGTATATGGGCAGTACCATAGAAATCTGATATTGGTGTAAAGGGGTACCCAAGAAAAAATGTAGGCATTGACACACTAGAGGTAATTTCTAACATATAGGCAGCACCCAATGGCTCAATTATGTCCACTCCTCTATAATTACTGCATTGGCATAATAGCTGTAATTCTTGGGCATTTCATAGAAAAATAGTACCCACCTGTTCTGTAATACTTGCTCTTAGTACTGGGAAAAAATGTGTAATTCTCTATGCATATTTTTGCTAATCTAGGCACGATGGTTCTCAGCCCTGATGTAATACATCCACTGGCATTTTTGTAGCAATATTACTACTACCACTGTCTGCGGGCTCAGACTCTTTGGTTGGTGTGATTTATCCTACTTATGAATCAAGGGATGACCTACTTGGAAAAACGATGGGATTCCATATCACCTATCACACCGAAGCACTACTGGAAACCACACAAAAAATGTGTGTAAAAAAACCCACACTCTCATGATCTATGTGGCATACTTCACCATAGAGTCCATCAGCCAGGGTGATAGTCCATGAGCTCAACCTTATTCAGAGATCTCTTAATGGCATCGGTCAAAGGGATACTCCATTGGGAGCACATCTATGCATGAGAGTGTGCATGTGGGTATGTATCAATTTCTCACCCAAGATAAACAACAACTGGATTCCATTAGTCCAAGTATCACTTTCACTTTTAAACGAGTCCAATTTACTGGCTTTTTAAAGGCGGGTTTATTTAACATTTACACACATAGTTTGAGTTAAACAATAGAGGGATTTTCTCATTTTGAGTCCGCAAAAAAACGCGTGGTATTAATCTCCTGGACACTTAGAAGCTGCATGGACTCCTTGGTGAATTTGTTATATATATGTATCAGCAAGCACCCCTTCGGAAGACAACAATTACGATGAAGGCTTTTTAGTATAAAGGGACATCAGTACATATATGTTAAAAGATTTCCATTAAAAAGAAACAACTGTATTAGTTTCCGTGCTCTGTAATTGTGCTTTAATTTGCTTGCAAGACTTGGAAAAAAAAAATGCTCCTTCATAAATCAGGCGAGAGGCCTTTTTGTGGTGGTCCCAAAGCAATTATAGTTTACTTGACATTATTTGTAAGAAATCATGTTGTTTATCATTCGTGTCCTTGAGCCACAATACTGTTGCACTCATCTGGATGACCAATTACTCTGCTTTATCACTTGTCTCACACAAGGCAGCGAGGTTGAGCTGCCAAGCTTATTCTAGCGCTTGGTGTGAGGTGAGTCAGCTACAAGCAACGAGTTTGCACATCTTATAGCAGCTAATTTTTCAGTATCCAAATATTTCTTGACTTCAAAAGGAAAGTGACTTCGTTTCAAGACAGTAAATTGCTCAATACTAGTCATAGAGCATAGTATTGATAGCTAGGAATGCCCTAAAACTAATAGCTCCTAATCTCTAAGCACTATTGAGCTCTTCAACAATGAACCGTATAAAGAATATTATCAATCAATCAATGCGGTATTGGTAAAGTTAATAAAAACCATAACATTGTCATAAAAGAAAAGAAAGTCTGTCGATGTACAGTCATTTAAAATGTCTAAAAAGCAAATTTTATTGTTTTTTTTGTCACAAAACACACATTAATTGTAACATTTCCCATATCCCCCCATCGTATGTAAGTGGGTCTTTGCAATAGAGTCCTAAATAATGGTCCCCAGTATGAACAGGGTCAAGGGTATAAAATCTCAAGAAGGGCAGTCCTACCCATCTCGCCCTTGTTATTCAAGTAGATGCTAAATTAATCCCCCCCCCCCTCCCCGGTTCCCACCACCGGTGCATGGTTAACAATGCGGTCACTGTGGTTCTGAAGCACAGGAGCCGTCAGGTAGGGGATCATGCAATGTACCTGTCGGGGTATAGTCCAATCATAGTGTTAGTCTTCTGGGTCGTGTCGTGTGTCATAGTCACGTAGGGGCAGATTTATGTTAACTGGCGCCTCCCCAGGAATGCGCCAGTTAACGTGCGCCACAGTGCGCCACAGCTACGCCACCCATGTTGTGCCGCATTTACAATGCGGTGCACCATGGTGCAAAAACGGCACAGATGCGTGACGCATCTGTGCCAGAAAGGTGGCGCATTGCTGGAGTTGCGTCGCTGTTGTTTAATTATTTTGTCCACCATAAGCGTGGAAGGGTATACTCAGACGTGAGTCCCTTGCTCATTGCACCATCAGGATTTAAGCAAGCTGGGCCGAAGACGGCTGAAATGCCAGAAACCGGTCCCCGGTAGCTTGTTTCCTTTCCAGTGAAAGAATTGGCTTGGTAGTTTGGTTTGCCCTGTTCCCATGATGCACTGGGCCAGGGACAGACTAATTTGCATATAGCCAGGTTCTGAGCTGGGATGGTGCAGTGAGCTAATAAACAGTGTTGGATTAAGGCCAGATCTCGACTGGGAGAGAGTATTCTGCTTAATTCAGAAACTCTGTCCATCACCACCCCCTGATGTTTAATTATCTCTAAAGTCTTGTCATTCTGCTGTCGTTGTGCCAATTGAAACCTCAGTGTGCTCTCCCCACTAGCCCATTTAAGGAACTCATTGTGCCATCTAGCACCCGCAGGACCCATCTGTGCCTTCCAGTGTCACGTAATTTCGCGCTTCGCAAGGATGAGCCCCATGTCTATGAATTTGCTTGTAATATTATTTTTAGGGGTATGTGGAAACCAATGGAGGACCCCAACAGCCATGTCAAACCTCAAGCTCGCTCTGTCACCTCGTTAAGGGTATCGCCCACTATTGTCCAATAAAGGTTTAAACTTGGACATGTCCATAGACTGTGGTCGAGCTCTACCCCAACTGCCTTACATCTAGGGCAGCCCGCGGAATCTGCAGCAAAGTATTTTTTGATCTTTCCCGGGGTCAAGTATGCCCGATGAAGGATGTAAAAGTGGACTAGTTGAACTCGCGCATTACGCATGCTCTTCCAAGCCCCTCGCAACAATTGTGCCCATACTGTCTCGGGAATTTCTCTCCCTATGCCAGCCTCCCATTTACTCTTTAACGTCTCTAGAGGAGGCAACCCCTCGTTAATCATTCTGGAGTAAAGGCACGTAACTGCTTTAACCGTTCCCGCTACCATCATGATATATTGGCAGGCCATTGTCGTTTTTGGTTTGTCGAGCCCCTCCTTCCAGTGTGCTTGTATTGCACGTGTGAGTGCCGAATGTAGCAGAAAGTCTCCTCTAGGTAGTTCATAGCGATCCAAGAGCGTCGGAAATGGCAGTAGCGTTCCGTCTTCGTAAAGGTCTCCCAAGACTTGGATCCCCGCCTCCTCCCATTTCTGCAACTGTGACCAATCTCCGCCATGTGGCAGTGCTGTTAGCATTCCCAGCGGAATTTCAGGGGAATATGGGTGGGTCACGCCCGCCCTACGTTGTGACCGGTTCCAGCATAGTCTAAGTGTTCGTTCCTCTTGCGTGAGGTCATGAAGGACTAATCTATGTTGCATTGCTATATAAGAGAGCACATGTCTAGGTATTCCTAGGCCCCGCCTAGCTTCCGGTCCTCCGAACTCGCGTGCTATTTCCTGGGTGTATATCTGTAATTGAGCCGCTAAATATTATACTTCAAAATCGGGGACAGCTAACCCCCTTCTGATTTAGGTCTCATCAGTGTTGTAAGAGCCCCTCTGCGACGGCCCGATCCCCAGAGAAAGGACACTATCATAGATTTCAGGAGCCGGAAGGTAGCAGGGGGCATCCAAACGGGAAGCGTTCTAAAATAATATAACAGTCGAGGGAGCGCAACTATTTTTAGCAGTGCTATTCGACCCGCTACCGATAGTGGGAGAGTGGCCCAGAAGGACATACCACCCTTTAATGCTTTGAGACTGCGGGAGATGTTGCCCTCCAATATATCGGTTAGGGTGTGGTAGATATACACCCCTAGATATTTCAGGCAGCTGGGTTCCCATCTGGTTGCCCTGATTGTGTGTGGGTTGGACCTCCCCTTTGTGTACTGGGAATAGGCACGTCTTGGACCAGTTTACTTTGAGACCAGAAATTTCACCAAAGGTGGTCAACCGGTTGTCGGCTCCCACTAGGGCTCCGTCGGCATCCTTGAGAAAGAGCAAAAGGTCATCAGCGTATAGCGAGATGAACTGGTGCCCCGTCAAGCTCTGCAGTCCCCCATAATGGGCTCCTGTGCGGATTAACATTGCGAGGGGCTCCACAGCCAGCGCAAAAAACAACGGGGACAGCGAACATCCTTGTCTCGTGCCTCTTTCAACTGAGTATTGAGGCAATATCAGTGTGCCCGATTTTACTCTAGCCATTGCCGAAGCATACAGCACAGCAGTCCACTGCAGGTACTCCTCTCCCACCCCATAGCGCCTGAGTACCTTGTAAAGGTATTCCCATTCTAGGCTGTCGAATGCCTTTTCCAGATCCACCGATAGTATCATGGGGTGGGGGCCTCCACGTGGTCTTCTTCCAGTAGTCGTATCAGTCGGTGTATGTTCATAGTGGTGTTGCGCTTAGGTATGAAGCCCGCTAGGTCCTCGTGGACAAGTGTGGTCATGTGCTCTAATAGTCGGGATGCTAAAATGCTACTCAAGATTTTGTAATCCGTAGTTAGCATCGATAGCGGTCTGTAGGACGTCGCATCGTTGCTCTCTCTACCAGGTTTAAGTAGAGGGATTACTAATGCTTCGCGCATAGTGTGCGGTAGACGACCCAATTGTTTTGCCTCTTTGTAGACTACCAACATACGTGGAGCCAATAGATCCGTGTATTTGGGGTAAAATTCAACGGGCAAACCGTCCAACCCGGGGTTTTATTGCGTGCCATCTGTTTTATGGCGCTACAGATTTCTCCTAGCTCAATATCTTTGCCCAAGTTCTTTGCTTGCTCAATCAATCAATCAATCAATCATCGCATTTATATAGCGCTCTACTTACCCAGTGGGTCTCAAGGCGCTGGGGGAGGGGGATCTGCTACTGCTCGAACAACCAGGTCTTGAGTTGCTTCCTGAAGGCGAGGTGGTCCTGGGTCAGGCGGAGGTGGGTGGGGAGGGAGTTCCATGTCTTGGCGGCGAGGTAGGAGAAGGACCATCCCCCTCTGGTGGCTCTACGGATGCGGGGGACGGCGGCGAGGGCGTGGCTGGTCGATCGAAGCTGGCGTTTGGGAGCGTAGAAGTTGAGGCGGCTGTTGAGGTATCCTGGGCCTTGGCTGTGGAGGGCTTTGTGTGCGTGGGTGAGGAGATGGAAGGTGATTCTCTTGTTGACCGGGAGCCAGTGCAGGTCTCTCAGGTGTCCGGAGATGTGGCTGCGGCGGGGGATGTCCAGGATGAGTCGTGCTGAGGCATTCTGGATCTGCTGGAGTCTCTTCTGGAGTTTGATGGTGGTTCCGGCGTAGAGGGTGTTGCCGTAGTCCAGACAGCTGGTGACGAGGGCCTGTGTGACTGTCTTCCTGGTCTCGGTGGGGATCCACCGGAAGATCTTACGTAGCATGCGCAGGATGTTGAAGCACGACGAGGAGACGGCGTTGACTTGTCTGGTCATGGAGAGGGAGGAGTCCAGGATAAAGCCCAGGTTGCGTGCGTGGTCTGTATGTTTGGGTGCGCTGCCTAGGGCGGGGGGCCACCAGGAGTCATCCCAGGTGGAGGGTGAGGATCCCAGGATGAGGACTTCCGTCTTGTCCGAGTTCAGTTTCAGGCGGCTGTTCTTCATCCATTCGGCTACCTCTTTCATCCCTTCGTGAAGGTTGGCTCTGGCGGTGGTGGGGTCGTTGGTAAGGGAGAGGATCAGGGTCTAATACTGGAAAGGGGAGCTCTTCAAGAAACTTGTCTATAGCCGGAGTACCAGCTAATAATTTACTTTGATACAGAGTTTCATAATAGCTTGCGAAACTACGCAGGATTTCGGGTTGGGTGTATACTTCGCCGCCCTCCGCCGTGCGTATGGATACTATGGGGGAGCTTCGTCTCATGGGGTTGGCGAGCCAGGCCAACAAGGCTCCCGACTTGTCTCCCTCTGCGTGGGATCTGGCTGTGTATGCCTTGTGGTCGAAGCTGTGCAGCCTTTCTACTTCAACTGCGACTGCTTCTTTCGCTGCAGTGCTCTGCTCTTGCAGCTCGGGGTGACCAGGTCGCAAGAGATCCATTTCTCGGACTTTCTTGTCTGCCTTATCATGGCCATCCAAGAGCACCTTTCGTATTCCCACCTTTTTACCTATGCAAAACCCTCTCACGACTGCATTGAAGGCATCCCATTCCGTCGCTCTCTCCCTTGTCGTGCCATCATTCTCTAGGAAGTAGTGGGTTATCCTCTTCTCCAAGTCTTTATGGAAAGGTGGATCTTCTAGCATTTCTGGACGTAATCTCCAGGTAGAAACACAGGAGGCGCCCGGAAACCACTGCACAGCAATCAGTAACGGATTGTGATCAGATAGCATCCTCGTCAGATATTCCGTTCTCACAATCGTTGGTGTTAACGTTGAGGAACACAACAGCGCATCCAACCTCACATGGAGCACGTGCATTCCCGAGAAAAATGAATAATCTCGGGTGTGCGGGTGCTGAGCGCGCCAGATGTCGGTTAGGCTCCACCTTGACTGTTATTCCAGTCTACCCTTAGCTATGCGGTGTGCTGAGGAGTCCGCCAGCGGAGGATGCGAACTGTCGAGGGTAACATCCAATACTGAATTGAAGTCTCCTCCTATTAGCAGTGGCCCTGCTAAGATGTGGGCCAGGGAGTCTGACAGTGTCGCAAGAAAGGTTAACTGGTCCTGCCTCCCAGCTTTCCCGCTATGGTGACAAACCTCCCCTCAGGGTCCACCATCTGCTTGGCAACCTGAAAAGGGACTCCAGCCCTGATCCAAATTAGTGCGCCCCTAGCATATGCTGAGTATGTGTTGTTGTATACTTGGCCTGTCCATCTGCGCTGCAATGCTATCCCCTCTGTGTTCGTCAAATGTGTTTCTTGCAATAATGCTATCTGGACCCCTCTGCGCAACAAATGGGCATGTATTTTATGACGTCTCGTCATGGTGTGTAGACCCCGCACATTCCAGGTAATGCATTTCAAGTTAGATAAGTCACCCATTGTCCCACAGTGCCCTGTGCCCGCTTCTCCACCCTACTTCTGCGCGGTCTAAGTGTAAAACATCCCCAGCACCTATATTGTGCCCTCCCCCCAACAAGAGAACATTCCCCATACCTCCCCCCCCCCTAGAACAGGACCCAGAGATCACAATCTAGTTCCCATGCAAACACTCCCAAAAGAAACTGTCAGAAAACCCAACGGTAGTCACCGCAGGTATGCCTTAAGGGCAATATGGGGGATCGAGTACCAATGGGAAGTCACCCTCCACCCAGGCCTCCTGTGAGAGATCAAACCTTAAATGATGATGTGCAGCTGAAAGCTTTGCCTGTCTCCCCTCTACAAGTAATCAAACAGCCCTCCCTCCCAGTGCGTTAGCAAAACAGTTCACCATAGTCCGTTCCCCAACCTCAACAGCTCACCAGGATTTCTCACTGTTCGTCTAGTATTCCTTCAGCCATCTCTGGGGGACCTTGGGCATCGGCACACTGTCAGTTTCTGAGCACTCAGTGTCTGAGCGGTCATCGCCCCTGCCGGATTCTGTCCCCTCCGTCGGTGGTGCATCTTGTGATCCCGATATGGTGGACACCACCTCCAGGACTCCCCGCCGTTCTGCCGCCGTTTCCAACAGTGAAGGTCGACCTAGTCCTCTACGTCTATTGCGTATCCGCCTGGACCTCCGTCGTGGCAGTCCCTCGGACATCGCTTCAGGATGTGAGCCAAAGCCGTCTTAGCCTGTTCTGTACAGTTCCAGCCAACTACATACGTCTTCTGGTGTATCAAAGAATTTAGTAGTGTCATCAATGATTATTCGCAGTCTGGCCGGGAATAATAAGGAGTATTGGATGCTCTCATTTCTCAGCTCCCGTTGGACCACCAGGTAGGAGGTCCGTTTATGCTGTGTTTTGTAAGTGTAATCCGGGAAGATATTAATTTTACTGTTCTCTATTTGAAAGGGACCGTTTAACCGAGCATTGTGAAGTAACAGATCTCTGTCTCGGTAGTGCAGCAGCCGTGCAACCACTGGGCACGGAGGGCGGCCCTGTTGTAGAGGTCGGGACGGGACCGTATGTGCCCGCTCCAGCGTGTAAAAGGGGGACAGACCCTCCGGCGCCACCGTTGTTCGGAGCCAATCTTCAAGAAATCGAACCATATCGCCTCCTTCAATTTTCTCTGGCAGTCCTACGATTCGGATGTTGTTCAGGCGATTGCGCCCTTCAGCTTCCTCAGCCTTTTTCTCCAGTGCGTCTATGCGGTCCAACACATCAGTCATAGTGGTTGAGAGGGCTTTTTGCGCCGGCTCCAGGGTGCGAACCGTGTCCTCCAACTCTTTGACCCTATCAGAAAGCTTGCCGTGATCCGCTCTGAGCAATCCGAGCCCCGTTGCCACTTGTGCTATATCTTGTTGAAGTGCCGCATGGGTATCTGTTATCGCCGTCAAGATCTTGTCCAGCTGGTGTTGTAGGTGCGGATCCCATGGCGTATCGGGGTCTGGTTGATCTCCCCTGTCCGGCATCTCTGCGTCCGATGTGGATTGCGTGTTGCCCTTGGCTCCTTTCGGTTTGTCGGTATTAACGTCCAATGTTGTCCGCAACGAGCGGGAGATAGCCGCCCAGTGGCAGGCGGAACTCGCCGAGGTCTAGGCTAGTGGATACCCCGGTGACTAGGAGGGATATCACCTGGGTGTGCGTAGCTCGAGCTCAAAAGAACAGTCGCAGAGAGCCCATCAGCAGGTCGTCGGCGGGCTATAACAGTGATACCTGTCCGAAATGGTTCCAACCAGGGACTCTACCGACCTACGGTGTGTTAAGGCTTCGGCGGAGGGGGAGATTAGTCAACAGAGGTCCCCACACAGGGTGGCAGTCCATTCAGCGTTAGCTCCAGCCAGTTTCAACAAGGGACCCCCAGCTCCACAGAACACCGACCAGGCCGCCCATGCACCAGTCGAACTTGCAGGCGTCCCAGGGAAGGACCAGTCTCAATCGCTCGAGGGTCGGTCGCAGGAAAGGGTCCACCCAGCGTATCTCACAAAGCCATGCGTAGCCAGTCGGTAGTCCTCCGGCTCTGTTGTAAGAGCGCCGTGTCGCAGGGGGCCCCCAGTTCAAGCCGTCCCCCACCAACCGCCGCACTCCGCCATCAATATGAGCCCCAAAGCGTAGCAGTCTGTTTATGGGTGCCCTCATCTTTGCTCCTGGCAGGTGGTGACAGATTTCTTGCTGTGGGGCGGCCTCTCGTTGCTGCGGAGCAACCTCACGACAAGAAGTACACAGTCTACGCCCCCGCTTCTACTCTCGCACAGGCAGGGCTTAAGGGTATTCAGGGGCCCAAGGAGTGTCGCACCGATAGAAAGGGGTCTTCCAACAGGACTCCGGCAGTCGGGCGCTGATGGCCAAAGTTCCTCGCCGACAAGCGTCATCCGACGCGGCAGAGTGCTCACCACAGTATCCCCCTCAGGGTTGCGCAGCACATAGCAGGGACCCCCTGGCTGTCCCCCCAGTCCTCTGTTCACCGCGGCAGCCAGGGTCCAGCTCGAGTGCGGCCGTTCGGTAGCCTGTCCCAGGGGCCTCCCAACACCCCTCCGATGGTAGCAGAGGGGAGGGGGGGAGGCGGGAAGCGATCCGTTACTCCCCTCACTGTCTGCACAAGCGGCTCACCGCTTCTGTCCCCGATCCAGCCCAGAGCCAGGCCGCGGGAAGTCCAGTCACTTCTCTGTAGAATGAGGGAGGCCGATGTTTCAAACCATCTCCGGCAGCCGAAGGCCTCTTCCGGCTCGGGGGGGCACGCCGCTCACCAGGGCCGCCCGCAATCCGGTCGGGCGGTTCTCACTGCCTCTCGCGTCCTGCACCGCTCCGCGGCCGCTGCCTGGCAGGATGTGTCCCCTGGGCTCGCCGCTGTATCTAGTAGTCCGCTGGGTCCCCAGGGGCAGTCAAGGACCTCGGTGGTTTCAGAGTCAGAGAGACTCCGCAGGCGCCTTTTTGTCAGGTTGTTCTCGGCGCCCCGGGTCATCCGCAAAACTCGGCACACTCGATTGCAGGGTCTGGCATGGGGTGTCCCGCAGTCATGTCGCAGGAGACCGGGTCCGCCGCCTTCGTGAGAGGAAACGGGAGCGTCAACGTTCCGCAATCAGGATAAGAAAGGGCTCGATCTCGGAGCCCAGCGCTCAGGCGACCTCCACCATCGGCGCCCAAGCCATGCCACCCTAAAATGTCTAAAAAGCATGTAAGTGTTTTTTTTTAAATAAAAGACAATTTTCGTATCATATAAAACAGAGTAAAATGGAGCGAGTTGCTGTGTCCAAACATTATCAACAATATTGGTATCACATCGGGGTTAATGTAAGGGTGCATTAGTGCAGCGGCTAAGGGTTTAGAAACAGTCAATGGGTCATTGGACTGGACAGGACTGGTGGTGTGTATATCCTTGGGTCATGTTATCTTTTCGTGAAGTGTCAGAAATGTCATCATGTTACAAGTCACTTGAGGATCTGTTGTGCCCAGACCTTTAATAATGGCAGATCTGCAAGTTCGAATGCCCTGTTGTTAAAAGCTTTTTTTTTAGTAGCGATACCCGGATTATATTTAGGGAGGGGCAAACACAGATCTTGCCTTACTGCACCACATAAACTGCATGTTTTGGGGCCATCATACTTCCATGCTTGTTGGTCAGCCAAACTTGGTAATGCCCCGATTCTGATAGCCATTAGCTTTCACTTCAGATAAGATGAATATGTTGAGCTTAGGTATTCCGCCGGGCGTATTGATGTATAAGATTGGAGGACCATCCGGGAATGGGACCGCTTAGCTTGTATGCTTTTATCTTTTAATAATATAAAGAATATTAACATATGAGAGGTAACCTCAGGGTACCCATTAGGCCAAAACTAAAGTAAGATTTTCAGTTGTTTTCATACATTCACAAACCTAAAGCAGCATCTGGCTATGATGGTAGCAAATGCACGGCATTCCCTGGCTTTGATAATTTTAGTTTTGGTCTGAAAGATCATGTTACCCTGAAACAATATCTGAATGAATAGTGCAGACTGTCCCTCAAGGATAGCTTCAATCATGCACATGAATACCGACTAAGATTGGCAACAAACACACTGAGAGCAAACATAGTAAGAGAACAAACAGCATTAACAAAAAAGCCAGGATATCAAGGTTTATGGAAAGCGACCGCATATTGCTTTTTAATGTGTAGGGCAACTCGTTCCATAATGTAGTTCCTAGGACAGGGAGTTTCTGGTTACCCTGTGTTTTGCCTTTTGATGTAGGTACTGTTAAATGTAGCATGTCAGCTGACTGCAAAGTCCTGAAGGGGACATTTGCTCTTAAAATGGGATGATACTTTGCAATGAAGGAGTTTAAAAAGCAGGGTTTGAAATATGAAGGTAACTCTAGGTGTGAGTCTGAGACAGCAGATAGATCAATTTCAACAAATAAGAAGTTTGACCCAATTCAGGTAATTCAAACATGAGGTGTTGTTTTATTCTCTTGAATGACACTAATACCGATTATGTGAACATGAGTATAGGTACATGATACATGCTTGATCTGCACCGCTGTATAATGGATTTGTAACTAATTTTGTGTATAAGTAGAGAATAACATTGAGAAGTCTAGAGCTCTGTAATTCACGATTTGTTCCTCAAACCCTGGTTGTTGCTAAAGTTGCCCTTTCACTTGTTGCCAATTAACACACACGGTGGCAGTAAAGATACCTGTGGGTTAATAATTAGGCATGCATAAATGTGCACCTTTTTTAATTAGCACTGTTCACAGTTTGTTTTTGTTGTCTGTGGCACTCCATTGTTAGTACAAAGTGGCAGGTCTTGTTAGAGCCTCTTTTGAAACCTAATTGCAAACAGAACAAGCTTGTTAGGTTTAATGAAGGAATATTTTCCAATATATTATGTAAAGTAAACCTGCTTTCATTTTTCGTTGCAAGCTGTGCAGCTGCAGTAGACTTTTTTATGTTTTTAGAGGCCAGTGGTCTGCAAAGATTTATTTCATTATACTTTTGGAGATGCTTGAAGTGGGTGCCGCACTAAAAGCCGATGGTAAAGTACCCAGGGAGGTACTCTGGATGTATGGTAATGGAATTTCACCAGTCAATTTAACCACGCAGTTCAGGTTGTCGCGACTGGTAATGTGTAATAACGGTCGATAAAAACATTCCATAGAACTGGCAAAACCGTTCAATATTCCAATGTCTGAAATGTTTCAACACGTTAACTCCTACAGATAATACTCAAGCCATTTGCATTGACAATAGTACACACACAGCACATTTTGTGCTCAATTTGTATTTTGTAAATCGGTATGGTGCAAGCACAAAGTTGCCCACTCTTCACACATCACACATTTCGTCATACAATAGTAACAAATATGTGACATTAACGTGCATTTAGCACAAGTTTCTTACTTGATTTGAATAATGAAAGTGTTTTATTTAACTTCACCTCTTCTGGGTTGGACACCCCCGGTTCACCCTGCCTCCACTTCCAATCATATTCGGCAGGTACTTCAGAATCAGCTGCAGCAAGCCTCCAAACTGCTTATGCATTTAGGTTCCTGGCCTTCCCCTGCCCCACACATGCCTACACCCACTTGTCACACTAACCCCAACTACCAAAAAAAACACTATCCCATCCCCCTACAACTATAACTAATAACCCCTATGTATACAAACAATACACAACACAAAACAACACAAAATATAAATACAGGACAAAAGTGACAATTTAGGGTCACAAAGCAGAAAGCAGAGATACCTACAAGACCAGGAAAACCCACCAAAGCCTCCAACAAACATATAACATCTCTACCACCCAGCACAGACAAAAAGATAGTAAGTGAAAGTGAAAGAAACTTTTTGCTGCCTGGTTTGCAGTATGGCTGAGCCATTACATCATTTCCTGTGTGGATGTGGTACGTTTTCGTCATATGCATCCTTTTTCTAATTAAAGCGTTGTTTTTTCTGACGCTTTGCTAGACAAAATCTAAGTTGTTAGTTACACTATGGGCAAAGCATTGCTTTTGACTGTTTGCCCTTGATGCATGGTTTTTGGTGGATGCTCTTTCAACTCAGGTGTCACATTTAGTAGTAAAGCAACTATTTATCTACAAAAGGGTCACTTTTACTACATGAAAGACACCTCTCATACCATTGGGTCAGTATTCTTAGTTCGAAGTCACTTTTAGTTTTAAAGCGTAACTTTCTATGCCAAAGAGTCACTTTTACTAGAGTCACTTTTCATACCATTGAGTCACTTTTCTTACGCCTAGGTACTTTTTAGTGTGAATGCATGACTTTCTATGCCAAAGGGTCACATTTACCAGAGTCACATTTCATACCATTCAGTCACTTTTCTAAGTCCTATCAAAGTTTTAGTGTGAATGTATGATTTTCAATGCCAAAGAGTCACATTTACAACAGAAACGTCACCCTTCTTAAGTTAGTATCATCTTTCTTAGTACATTGTAACCTTTCCTACTAGAGTGTCATCTTAGCTACTCAAACATGTTTGTTTAGTGACACATTGCTATGGAAATGAGCAAGGCAAAAGTGACACACAACATGTGATAATGCACGGTGCATTGCTTTTGGGACTTTGACAATGATGCCTGGCTTCCAATCTGACTGTAAACTTCTGACGGCTACTTCCAGTTGATGAAATGTGTGCACATGTTTCCTGGAAATGTGACATAAACACAAAGATAAGTAATAGTTACAAACATTTATTGCCATGTTGAAACTTTGATACATGTTGTTTAATGGTTCAGTTGCAAACATGTTTTTCACGAGAAAAAAAATGTGCACAATGTTTTTGGGTCTGTGATTGCCTACAGCTGTATTTTGGATGTCTTGAGACACGAGATTCATTCTCTTCTTTCTTCTCCTCCATCGGGTCCTGCACTTGTAGGTCCCTGCCCCAGGTGACAATAGTCCGCACACAAATAGTGTGCAGTATGGCACACACCAAGATGATTTTGCAGACCACTGAAGGGGAGTAGAGCAATCTACCCCCGAAGGCATTGAAACCTATCTTCAAGCGGTCTTCTAGGTTCCGCTGCCGTATTGCGGCCAGACCGGCTACCTTGTAATCGGGCCCTTAGTCTCTGAGCCAGTCAGTTAAAATACCTTTATTTGGCATAAAAAATATAGCAATAAAAATACATCACTATTTGCACCACATTAAATATTTAAGAACAAAATACATGTGTACAATAATATTAGTTAAAAACATTCATACAATTATTACCATTCCAGCTTTTAAAATATTACTAGATCTATTAGTGATACAAGCATTGTATCACTCTAACTTAAATGGAATGTCCCCCAGATCAATCATACAAAAAGAATATTAGCTAACGTATTAATATTTTTATCCAAAAGACATACAATAATACAGAGAATAAGTTACCTTGGCATTATTTTTGACATATTTCATTAAAGAGCAAAGGGCTCAGAATTATATGACTTCATGGATAATCAATGATAGCCCCTGTTTATGTATATAGTTTCCAAATCTTTACAGGATTTTAAATTTGTTTATTTCCAGAAAAAAAATAGTTTTTTTAGAGACTAGATGTTGCAAAAATAATATTGCCTGTCTAGTTCCAGGTACCTTTAATTTGTGCCATATAAGGAAGAGATTAGGTTTTCTGGGCAAAGGGTAAAATTTGCAAAAGATGAGAAAGTGCACAGTTCTCTGAATACTGTGGTTGTCACAAGGGCATTCTGAAAGTCAATCAAACCAGGCACCACTGGAAAGATATGCAGCCAAAATCATTATCACTATTTAATCTGAATCATATTAGATCAAATCTGTGCTGAAGGTTGTTAACCCATATAAGCTAGGGCTTCAGTTCCTTGCCAGTAAGTAAATGCATGTGATACAAATGTGATGATTTACTTAGTTTCTGTGTTAATCTAAGTCTTTCCAGGTTGCCAAAATACAATTGCTTTACTGTCAATTTATTTCTTAAGTGTAGTATCAAGAAAGGACTAGCTTAGTTGTGTTTGGGAGACTCAGTGAGTACGTATGTCGGCAAACCAATTGGTTTGATTGTGAAGCCCTCACCCACCAACCTAGTTGGTGGCATGCTTCATCATCGGACCCACCACAGTGACACCGAATGTGTCCCGGGTGTGCTTCGACTCCAGATTACTGAGGAGCTGGTATACTTGCTGAGTGTGCTGTGTTGTGGGTGTGAAAGTGATTTAAAAGCTATGCAGTGGGTCCCAGTTCCCGAGGGTATATGGATAACTTTAATGTCTAGGCCCCTGCTAGCAGATAAAAAGACAAACGGACGCAGTGGAGTGAGTTATGGGCTCCCTCGTCCTGTGTGGTCTACATGTTTCAGCCAGGCCTTTTATTTACATCTGGCTTTCCTCAGGACCAATGAGTATGTGTGGGTGAAAAATAAACTATATTAAGTGATAGGTGTTGTTTATAAAAGTGTCGCACTCGCTAAGGTGCTATACGTGTATAGAGGGGGATTCCCTCTGCTTTACTGTACACATAACATAAAGACACAAACAGACATACAAGGTAAAGTCAATAAGAATGGTATTCTTTTAACACAACATGATGCCGGCTTCTAAGGTGAGTGAACGACCTTAACCGGCAGGTAGAACGTGGCCATGTGGGTTACATGGCAAGTGTAGTTTTATAGCGTTAAAACGGGTTGGGGGTGGTGGGCTAAACAGCGAGGTGAGCGTAGGGTGAGGTACAGGTAAGTGTTATACATTTTCCTCACACTTGCTGTTTGCTGTTAAATCTTCCTGGGTCACCTGGCAGGGGGAGAAGACCCTAGGCATTGTAAAAAGGCATTGGTTAGAGCCGAGCCTGTAGGGAGAAAGATTCTGCTGCTTACCTAGATAGTAGCGGTGAACCAGCCTAGTTACTCACGGAATTGCCGATCTGTGTGCTCCTGCGACCTATCGTCCTGCTGCGGTGTCCGGAGTGAAAGTATGCAGTCCTCGGTCGGGTTTAAGTAGCCCGTCAGATTCACAGCATCTGGAGCAGGGTAGGGAAAAGTGGGTGCAGTCGCGCAGAAAGCGCCCAGTCATCTGCTGCCCTGCGCATGTGTGCGCGATCAGTGCTAGTTTAGCGCATGCGCGAAAGCAGT
>NW_028254789.1:0-142726 GCF_964263255.1 Lissotriton vulgaris
TTATTATCAACATTTGCAAGGTAGAGGATTTGTATTTTGGGAAACAGTGACGTTTCAAAAGTGATATTGAGTGCTTATACATAGGTTCTGCGCAGTGTTTCTAAAATGTTATTCAAAAAACGATTTTGGGGGTAAATGAATGGTATTTTCATTTGGCCCTTATTTATGATTGCCTTGTGCAACCGGTGCATCACTTTATACATGGGAAATAAGTGACGCTCTTGTGGCGCAAGGCCTTCATAAATAAGGCCCTGAGTTTGTTGGCTGTTAATTTGTTATTTGCTTTTTGATAATACTTATTATCAACATTTGCAAGGTAGAGGATTTGTATTTTGGGAAACAGTTTCACACCAGTTATAGTTAGGAATTAGCATTAAAAAAACCTAAGAAATTCACTGAAAAAACCTTAGGTTTCACACCAGCTATAGTTAGGAATTAGCATTAAAAAAACCTTTGAAATTCACTGAAAAAAACATAGGTTTCACACCAGTTATAGTTAGGAATTAGCATTTAAAAAACCTAAGAAATTCACTGAAAAAACCATAGGTTTCACACCAGTTATAGTTAGCTGGAAATTTTACTGACATAAAACCAATGAAATTCCACGTTATAGTTAGTTGGACTCACTATAACTTGCGCGTGTAATGCACTGCTGATGCCATCACATATTACATCACTCATGACATGGTCAGTAAGCTAACTATAACTGGTGTGAAACCTATGGTTTTTTCAGTGAATATATATATATATATATATATATATATATTACCTACTGGCGGTCGCCAGTAGGTATATATAGTTAGGATTTTTTCCCTATGGGATTTCTGAAAATTCTATGTCTAATAACTTTGGCGTTTGTGGACGGAATTGGCTGAAATTTTCAGGAAAATGGCACATTTTGTTTCTGAGCAGCTCCTGGAAATTTGGGGGGGTTTCGGCAAGGGGGGCTGAGATAAAAGGGGGGTCCCAAAACACGTTTTTCCCATGTTAATTTCCATAGGGCGGTTGGACTCACTTTTAGCTCGAACGGCTGAATGGATTTACACGAAACTTGGCAAAATTGTAGGGACTGGTAGCCCGATGTGCCTTTGCTAGGTCTCAATATATGTGCTTCAGTGGATTTTGAGAAATTAACGTTCAAAGTAAGATATATATCTGTAACAGCGCTCCGGGCAGCGATCCGGTTCGCGTACTTATCGCGTATCGGAACTTTGCGATGCGAAGCTGATTGGTTCTCCGGTGTCTGTCAACATTCTAAACAGTCCGGAGCGGCCGCCATCTTGTCTCTCGGTAGGATCGAGAGACAAGAGGAGGACAAAACAAAGGGGGAAATTACCATAAGGGGGCATAGTAGATCCTCGTTGACCCCCTAGGTTTTATGTGGAGGTTTTAAAAGGGCCCAGCAGGGTCAAAAAAAAAAAAAATCTTTTTTTTTTTGCGCGATGAGCGCCTAGTACGCGAACCGGAAAGCGTTCTGGGCAGCGTACTATAAGGATAATAGAATGATACACTTTTCAAATACTGTATGTTAATTGTTTGTTGTTTTTGTTGTTTTTTTTTGTTTTCTTTATTTTTAAAGTTTTTTTTTATTTTGATTGTTTTTCATAATTTATTAAACTTTCTAACATTTCAGTGTCTGAAATGTCATTATTTTCTTGAAATATTGTTTGCAATCTGTGAGGTTGTAAAATGTCCTCATTTTCAAGGAGGGCATCTACTGCTTGGACACATTGTAGCAGTTCTTTATCCAAGCTTTCATCCATAAATTCCATGTCAATTTGATCAATCAATTCTTGGCTGCTCTCTTGCAGGTCCATTTCAAAAGAAACTTGGTTTTCGCCTTCCATTTTGCCTGAAATTTGGATTAAAAAAATATATATTAGTAGAGATAGGGCACTGTTGGGATTAATTTTAGATAGGCAGTTTTTATCAGTGAATTTATCTTTTGGCAGTGTATAGTATCAGAGTGGAAATAGGACTATAAAAAAGTGTATGTGATTTAACCAAGACAAGCCTAACTCCATTCATAACTATAACAGAGAAGTCTATCTAAATACATTACTACTACAGAGGGATAGTATATATCTATCAGAAAAAGTCTACCATATTAAGTTATAGTGCACAATATACTTCAGTTTTAAAAATAACAACTTACCTTTAGAAACAAGTTGAGGTGTTTGGTAGCTATTCAAATGTGATGTACAACAAGAAGTAGCAGTGAAAATGGCTGTGTTTTCTTCTCTTCCTTTATATATATTCAGGTATATAACCAATCAAATGTTAGGTAATAAAAGTAGAAAATGAAAGTAACATTTTCATTGGTTGTCAATTCCAACACTTCAGATGTGTTTTGTGAAGTAATTTACCTCACGGTACTTAGAGAGGTCTACAGGCTAAATGGCTAAATGAAATTTCAATCAAATTTGTGAGAATGAAAGGGATTGTTATGTAGTATGAGCTAATCTATATTTGGTGAGAGTGTCTCTAGTCGTTTTTCGGTAAATTACTTTCCCACCTTTTTTTTGGACCGCTTCCCGGAAAGCGGTCCGGTCCGCGAACTAGGAGCGTAACGGGAGTCCACCATTTTGTGTTTCGGTCGAATCAAGGTATAAAATGGAGGGTAAATAATGTTCTGAATGGGTAGAAGGGGGCATGGTACAAGTGTTTTGACCCCCTAGGTTTTCTGAGGGTGGCTGAGGAGGACCATATGTGCACAGAAAAAACTTTTTTTTTTAAATTTTGCGCGGTTAGCTTCCAGTTCGCGTACCGGATAGCGCTCTTTGAGCGTAGTTTGTTGAAAATTACAGAAAAAAGTTAGAAAAAAATAATAAAAGTGTGTGATCAGATGAAGGGTAGCTCTGAGAAGAGCTTTTGGGTTTATGGTACATTTAGGTACTTATAAGTAGGTACCAATGCACAGTCTTAAATTCAGAATGAAAATTCTGTTGCCCTCATCTGAGAAGTGAACTCCATCTCCTCTGTAGATATCTTGCATGTAGTAACGCAAGTTATTGTTGTACAGGGAGCCCATTCCATGGTCTCTCATGAAAGCTGAAACAGATTTGTTTACATGCTTCCTCGCTTTCTCAATTTGTGGAGAAAATTGGTTGGACCACCTCCATTTCTGTCTTTGGCATATATTGGAATATACCAAGGCAGTTTGAGGAAAAAGTGCCATTAATTGCTCAAAGGTGTCCTTTAAAAGCATTTCCAGACCTACCCCTGTCAAAGTGCCCAAATCATTACCTCCACAGTGCACTATTAACAGGTCAGGTTTTGGCAAATGCATAAAGGTTTTCACCAATGGTATCAATTGGTGACATTTTAATCCTCTTTGGCCCAACCACTTAATTTCCACATCCTGTAAATTGAGGTTAGGTAAATTTCTGTTCTCAGCATACCTTTGAGCCCAGTGGATGTAACTATGTCCAACAATCCAGACCTTAAACATGGTGGGAGAAGGTTGTTCTGCAGTCAGATGAAGTGTGGTAATGAAAGGGCAGTTGAAACAGTAGGAGTTTGTAAAGAAAAAAAACTGTGGATTTCCAATGCTAATGAATCATTAGCAGTGATTGGTGCATTTCCATTTCTGAAAACAGAAAGTTAGGGTGCATGGATGTGTTCTTTGAAAGATGTAATTTGAATGGTCAAGGAAGAAACATTTAATGAAAGATTGCACTGGATACGCAGGTGCACTGAGAGTTCAGAGTTCAATTGAAACATTGCTGTGTGAATTTGCAAACATGAGAGGTCTTCCAGGAGGTGGTTGCTATGGAAAAAAGGCAGAGAGGGCAGAGGGGGGAAGGGTTTTGATTTGAAAAAAGTGAGGGAAGAGTTATGATTGGCTAATATGAGAGATATGTGAAATGAATATCTGTATTTCTGTGCTTTCAATAGCTGCAGCCTCTGGAGTGCATCCTTTTTCTTCTGCTGAAGACAATTTGGTGTATTTCTGAGACTGTTTTCAAAACTCAAAAAATATTTGCTAAGGTGAGAAAAGATTTATTTAATTTAGATAGAGAATAGTATGATTTAAGGAGAAAATGATCAAGAAAGCTGTGTTTTTAAAATGTGGTTTTGTCTCTAGTGATATACAAATAGAATTTGTTTCTTTGAGAAATTGTAATTGCATATTCGGTGTAGCATTCTGGCATGCAGTAACACAAGTTATTGTTGTACATGGAGCCCATTCCATGGTCTCTTATGTAAGCTGAAACAGATATGTTGTTTTTAAAAACGATTTTAGAAATCAATTACATTTCTGGATATGTACTGCTAGAGCTTCATAGGTTGTTTTGGGTTATATTTATAAGGCATTTGAGTGTCTTTGATGTTATTTTTTCCTTTTTAAATGGAAAGTGTTCCTCATGGGGCAAGTGTCTTGTAAATACGCTCCCACTTGTGCTTTGCAAATTTAGATTTTGATTATGGGAGTTACATAGCCATGTTAATAATGTCCAAACAATGGTGCTAGGGTATTCAAGAAAACGCTTTCATGTGTCTCAAGGACATTTTCAGTCATTTCCTCTTGATTACAGGTATACAATTGATTTATATGCTGTGTTTAAAAACGATTTTTGAAATCAATTACATTTCTGGATATGTACTGCTAGAGCTTCTTAGGTTGTTTTGGGTCATATTTATAAGGCATTTGAGTGTCTTTGATGTTATGTTATCCTTTTTAAATGGAAAGCGTTCCTCATGGGGCAAGTGTCTTGTAAATACGCTCCCACTTGCGCTTGGCAAATTTAGATTTTGATTATGGGAGTTACATAGCCATGTTAATAATATCCCAAAAATGGTGCTAGGGCATTCCAGAAAACGCTTTCATGTGTCTCAAGGACATTTTCAGTCATTTCTTCATGAATGCAGGTATACAATTGATTTATATGCTGTGTTTAAAAACGATTATTTGAAAACAATTACATTTCTGGATATGTACTGCTAGTGTTTCATAGGTTGTTTTGGGTCATATTTATAAGGCATTTGAGTGTCTATTATGCTATTTTACCCTTTTTAAATGGAAAGCGTACCTCATGGGGCAAGTTTCTTGTAAATACGCTCCCACTTGCGGTTGGCAAATTTAGATTTTGATTATGGGAGTTACATAGGCATGTTAATAATTTCCCAAAAATGGTGTAAGGGCTTAATCAAAATCTAAATTTGCCAACCGCAGGTGGGAGCGTATTTACAAGAAATTTGCACCATGAAGAACGCTTTCCATTTAAAAAGGGTAAAATAGCATAATAGACACTCAAATGCCTTATAAATATGACCCAAAACAACCTATGAAGCTCTAGCAGTACATATCCAGAAATGTAATTTATTTCAAATAATGTCTTACTTCATTGGTAGGCCTTCACATGTATTTTCTCCTTTGTTTTCTTCAGTGAAAATCTTATCTGCAACCATGTGTTGGCCTCACCTCAAATAAATAAAACAGGTGATGGACCGAATGTGGATCAATGACACACATTCACCCCAGTCCAAAGATCTGGGCTTAAACAAACCTTTAGATAGGCCACACCTTATCGTCATCCTGAATTAATCATTTAAAATATTAGGGAGTGATTTATGATTGTTGTATGCCTGTTTTGTACCATTGTGTGTCATTATTGTGATGCAGTGCTGGTGCAAAAGATTTGCTATGTTAAATAATAAGTAGGGCATTAAGTTTTAGATGATTGTTATTCATTTACTGTTTGGTAATAGTGGTTAATAACATTTTTTATTATATTTTTCCACAGATTCAACTGCAGATCTTTTTTTAATTTGAAAAATGCCAACGAAAAATCGTATTAGAAAGGCTAGAAAACGTCAAAGACAGCAGGATGATGTTTTATTGCAGCAGTCCTCTTCCCCAAATACTTTTCAAAACACCAAGAAAGCTCCGGGTAAGAGCACAAAATCATTCTTAAGAAATATTTTTAGAAAAAAAAGTATTTATCCTAAAAATGTTTCAGTTCAGAAAAAGAAAAGTAATTTAAATGGAAAGGAAAGACTCATCAAAAATGTTACTGGTAGAGGAAGAGATAACTCTGTGCATGATAGTAGAAGGAAACAGCAGTTTAGGGACATTCGAAATCGAATGTTCCGTAACAGGATAATAGTTAATTTATTAAAAAATATTAAGAAAGGCCAACAGAAAGCGGCATTTTATAAGAAGAAGAAAAATGTAGAGAAAATTATTGATCATGCTTTTGAAATTAAGCGAAAGTTGTTTATTTTGGTAATCAATAGAATTAGGAAACTAAGCAAGGTAATTTCTGATTTCAAAACAAAAAGTAGATGGAAGAGAGTAGTAAATCGTACTAACTTTTGTGAAGTTTTTTCCGGAGAATGGATGCATAGTTCAAGTTGTGAGGCATTTTTTAATGAGGAGAGTTATTTTCAGGATAATGATTTGCTGTTTGCAGTTGACACCAGTGGTCGAGCTTATGAAGTGAAGGATGGTTGTCCAGTTGAAAAATAACAACTTGTGACAACAGAGACAGAAGAGGCGCTAAGTGATGAGGTTTTAGGAAGACGTCCTAAGGGTCCTGTGTACAGTTGGAAGTGTAGTTCTATTTGCAGTGTGCGACAGGTTTCCATCAATTTGCTTTGTGATTTTGTACGGACATTTAATAAGAAAAGTTTGAAGCAGAAAATGAAGTTGTTGCAAGATTTAGATCCTTGCAGAGTGAGACAAATGACAGGTTTGCGTGGTCATTCACTGGCTTGTCTTTCCAGGAGAGTATGCCAGAGTGTTTTTCATCATTTCAGGATGCTAGCAGTGCATCATAATAAAGTGAGAAAATTAGTGAGAATGTTGTATTATGCTAAGAGTCCAGCAATTATGCTTAAACAATTATGTGCTGCTCTTTTGCATGGTTCTGAAATAGATGTGAAGAATATTTGTGAAGAAATTGAGTTTTGTTACTTTGGTAGTAGAGATGAGAATGTTCAAATTGACCCAGAAGTAGAGGGTTATGTTGAAGATAATATACAGGTTTCTAGTACAGATAATTTTCAGAAGGAAATTGCCACGTTTCAGATGAAATCAAGTGAGAGGCCTAATTTCACTTGTGTATGTTGTCGACGCACTTATTATAAGAATCAGACTAAGTTAGTGGATTTATATGCAAAAACTGAAAGGGAAAATAATAGTGAATGGAAGGATTTTGCCACATACTTGATGGTAGAAAATTGTTTTGATTTGGGAGTGGACCAACGTGTGTGTACTTATTGTTATAATAAATTAAACCAAAACCAGATGCCTGCTAGGGCAGTTCATAATAATCTGGAATTGGTTGAGATTCCTTCAGAATTGAAGGATTTAAATACTTATGAATCTATTTTGATTCAAAGTGTCCATCCCTTCCAGGCTATTGTAAGAATGGAACCAAAGACAGGGAAGTTGCCTCCCACAGATTTACAGAGAGGATTAAAGGGAAGAGTTGTTTATTTGCCTCTAGATTTGAACAAAAACATTAACACAATTGGAGTAGAAAAAGTGGAAGAGGAACCTCTGGTTATCTTGGTTAATGGGGTTCCGACAAAGAATAAGAAAATATGGCAAGATTTAGTGGATGTTAGGAAAGTCAAAAATGCAACTTTGTATTTGAAGAAAAATAATAAGTACTATAAGAATGTATATGTTGCAGAAGAGGAATTAAGTGATGAAGAGGATAGCGTTTTGTGTGCTGGCCAAATTGAGAAAGTAGAGGCGTCTAATAGTGAAGAAATATATGAACATTATAGTGTTCATCCTTTGCATTCCAAGGAAGTCATGGGGAATGCTATTGAGTTGTTTCAAATGAAACAAGCCAAAGGGAGTCCCATTAGTGTTTGGGAGGAAAGTTTGGAAGCTCGGTGTTTCCCACAGCTATTTCCCACAGGTCAAGGAGGAAGATATGATGAGCGACCTCATCAAATTCCTGCGTCTGTATACCGGACTTTACGATTGTATGCAGAAGATCCTAGGTTTCGTCAATGCATTCCCTATTTGTTTCATCTCCTGTTTGAAAGCGATCTGTCTGGACTGTCATATGCAGTGAACCACATCTTAAAAAGTGGTATACAGATGCGAAACATCTCGGCAAGTGATTTTATGCATAAAGTCAATGTCCAAGACAGTATTTTGGATTCTCACTTAATTAATCTCATGGCGTGTCAGCGTGGTACTAATGAGTACTGGTACCGTCGTCATGGTGATTTAAAATGTATGTTGAGGAACTTAGGAACTCCAACATGGTTCCTTACTCTGAGCTGTGCCGAGTATGGCTGGGAAGACTTACTTGAATTTCTACGAGAGGCAAATGGAAATATTGAAAACATTGATTTCAAGACACCTGGAGAACTGTGTTCTTTGGATCCAGTGAATGTATGCAGGTACTTCAATCATAGATTTGAAGCTATGATGTCTTTCATCACAAATAAGAAGAATCCACCCCTTGGAGAGGTGTTGGATTTCTTCTGGAGAAAGGAGTACCAAGCAAGAGGTGCTCCTCATATACATATGTTGTTGTGGATCAAGGATGCACCTACATTTGGAACAGATCCGGATGACTTAGTGATGAATTTCATAGAACAGTATTCTACGTGTGCTGTTCCAAACGCAACGGAGAAGAAAAGCCTAAGAGAACAAGTTTTACGTTTCCAAAGCCATCGTTGTGGAAAGTACTGTCGTCGTAAATTCAGAAACAAGGACAAGTTCTACACCAAATGTCGTTTCAACTTTCCACGACCGGTGATTTCTAAAGGAAGAGTAAACAGTTTGATGTCTTCACTGCGACATAATGTGACGAGGAAATCACCCAAAAATACATACAATTTGAAAAGGAACGAAGAGTCCAAGTACATCAATGACTACAACCCAGTGATTTTGTCCATGTGGAATGCTAACATGGATATACAGTTTGTGGCTGACAACTGTATGGCTGTGGCTCGGTATGTGACATCTTACATCACCAAAAAAGAAAAGACAGAACTGAAGGAAATGTGGGAGGACATTTCCCATGAAAAGAGCCTCAGCAAGAAGTTGTACAGTTTCAGTCTGAAGATGTTGTCGCATCGAGAAATCGGAGCTTACGAATGTTCTGATCGATTGTCTTCAGCAAGTCTCTATGCCAAATCCAGGAGTATCGTTTGGGCGAGTCTTGGTCTTGCTGCAACGCGAAATCGAGTTCTAAAACCTGTCCGGGAAATTGAGTATTTGGCAGAAAAGGAACCAAACAGTACCGACATTTTGAAGACCAACATGTTGGATACATATTATCCAAATCGAAGCAGTCACCTTGAGAATGTTTGTCTATATGAGGTTCTACAAAATTATATATTCAAGAGGAACATCAAAGAAGATATTGAGAAAGGAGTGTATGCTGTAATTGGAAGTGAGGGATGCCTGGTCAAGCAAAGAAAATGCCAATTAGTAAACCATCGAAAATTGAGTGGCGAATCTCCAGAAAAAAAGGAGTTTTTGTATTTAGCACTTTTGCAACTTTTCAAGCCTTGGCGTGCAGAAGAGGAACTGCTTGGAGATTTCCTCTGTTACGAAGACTCTTTCACTGCTGCTAAGGAGACCATAGAATGTCCTGCTTTTCCCAAATATCAAGAAATGCTAACTTTGGAAATTGAGCAGAAAGCAACGATTGCAGCCGAGATTGCCAGAGACAGTTCTCAGGACAGTCAGAGTTCTGTTTCATTGAGTCAAGATCCACTTGGAGGACCTATTATCGAAAATGAAGCTGCCACTGCTATGAATGAAGTGGAAAGAGCCATGGCACATGCTCAGGAGGATTCAGTTAACTTAGAAGACTTGGAAAAACAACTCAACGTTGAGCAGAGGAAAATATATGATGAAGTTACCAAGCAAATTGAGCACGGATTAAGTCATGAGAAGAAAGAGTGCTCATGTACATCGTTGAAGCCTGTCCGACTGTACGTGAGTGGAGAAGCGGGAACTGGAAAAAGTTTCCTTATTAAAGCAATTTCTTGTTATTTGCAGGAAAGGACTGAGTCATCGCTGTCTTGTGTTGTCACCGCTCCTACTGGACTGGCAGCACATAACATTAAAGGTATTACTTTGCATCGTCTACTGATGCTGCCAGTGGAGCATGACAACAAATTACAATACCACAAGTTATCTGGGGATGCTTGCTGTGAAGTTTCAAGAGTCTTGAGGAAAATGAAACTACTTATCATTGACGAAGTAAGCATGGTTTCCAATGTCATGCTTGCCTTTGTGCATTTGAGAATGCAAGAAGTACTTAAAACTGAATATGATGTGTTATTTGGTGGCAAACACATCATTGTTTTCGGAGATCTTCTGCAGCTGACACCAGTAAAAGGTCAACCTGTGTTCAAAATACTCACGCATGAAGATACCAGGAAGTGCCTAGGGAGCATTGGCAACGTCAATATATGGTTAAACTTCAATTATGCTGAACTGCATGAAAATATGCGTCAGGCAAAGGATGAAGATTACAAGAATATTCTACAAGATATTAGAATTGGAAAAGTGACCGAGCATGGGAAAGAAGCTTTAAATGCACGATTACTGTCAAATTTATATCCAGAACAAGACGTTGTGCCTGAGAATATTTTTCAGAAAATTACTGAGAAGAAATCCGGAATATGTTTGATGCCAACTCTTGCAGAATGTGCCATCTTCAACAACGAAATGTTGAATTTAGAAAAGCAAGAGATTGTGAAACTTGAAGCTATTGACAAAATAGAGCATATGGGATCAACAATTATTTTGTCAGAGAATTTGAAATCAAAATTGGATTCATTAGAGAAGACTATATCTAAAACTGCGGGTTTTGAAAAGACTCTGAATGTGTGCTTAAATTGCCGAATCATTTTGAGAAGGAATTTACATGTTGAAAGAGGTCTGGTAAATGGATCAATGGGTAATGTTGTTGATTTTGAGAAATACAGAAATAGAGATGGAATAGAATTTTTAAAAATTAAATTTGATGGCATTGAGGAAGTACAGCTAATTGGTCGTTGTTCTGCTAGATTTTTGCTTGTTAAAGACTTATATGTTCGCCGTAAACAGTTTCCTGTTTGCTTGGCATATGCGGTGACAATCCATAAATCGCAAGGTTTAAGTGTAGACAGTGCATTGGTGAATATTGGCAGTTCTGTGTTCAAGGAGGGTATGGCATATGTGGCATTGTCACGAGTTGGAACTTTATCGGGATTGTACTTGATTGACTGTGATGTCACAAACATTTGTGCGGATCTAGATTGTGTTAAGGAATACAATAGGTTAAGAAGAGAGTATGCGCCACATTTGCCTCAATATCCTTTGTTTGAGAAACGTGTGGTAGGCCGGAAACGTAGAAATATCAGTAATAGTAGGGAGGTTGTAGCAAAAAGACCAAAAGTCGATGAACCGAAAATTGTTAGCAGAAAGAAAGTGGATTGTGTTGAAGATGTTGTCGGTTTTCAATTTGAAAACAGTTCTGGTGTCAACTGCTATGCAAATGTAGTGGTTAATGTTCTCTTTTCACTAGAGAGTTTAAAAGAACAGATTCTCTTGAATTCAGAACAAATTTTATGCTGTTTGTTGAATTCTGTTTTCGAGAAATGTAGCACTGATCGAACAAAAGTAGAAAGTGTGTCTGAAGTTCGTTATCTGTTAGATGAATGTTCAGGTCAAACAGACTTCTCTGAAAATAATCAGCAAGATTGTCAGGAGTTTTTAATGTATATGCTTGATGTATTGCAAGATGAGGGTGTAGATGTAGATCACCTGTTTGGGCTTTCTTATCAATGGCAGCATGACTGCGAGAACTGTATGGTATCAAGTACTACTAGTGTAGACTCAGAAAGATTTATATATTTAACTTTGCCAGACAGTAAATCAGTCTCCTTTAATAAGCTAGTAAATGCAGCGGATCACAACATGGAGTGTAGCCAATGTAAATCTGAAATGATGTCAACATTATTTATACGTAGATATGGCCAGTATGTCATTTTAATGATCCAACGATGTAGGCCTGATGGATCAAAATTGTCAACTTTAATAAAAAAATTTGTGGCTTCTCAGCTGTCAATTTCAGGAAGGACTTTTGTAACTGTAGCAATTATCTATCACGATGGTCCTTCAACAACATCAGGACATTATACAGCTTATTTAAAGTCTCGAAACGGCTGGTCATTCTGCAATGATTCTGTTGTAACTTTCAAAAAAAAATTGCCATTTGACCTTAAAAATTCTTACCTGGTGTTTTTAAAACCAAAATTTTAAAGAAAGAATCTTGGGATTTTCTGTGAGGAATTGCAAAAGGTTCATCAAGTAGAGGGAATGTAAGTCTGCAATGCTGTCTAGATTATTGGTCCAAAACTTTTAATTATAATGTCAATTTAAAAATTCAACTATATAAACCTGATGCAAGTAAGTCTGCTTCATAGTAAACAGTATCAGTGTCATAGGAAAAGGAGAACATGAGTGACAAAGAAGGGTAAGATATTAGTAGTCCAGGATTGTGAAAATAATCTCAAATGTTTTCTTTTTGAAAGTTGCGAAAATAGAAAATGACGGGCTTTGATTGGAAGAATTAGAAGACTTGTGAATCGCTGCAACATGATTTGGCCAAGTGGAAACATGTGGTAGAATGTGAGAAGTCTTTTCTTGTATGTAACATATTTTTCAAAACGATGGAGGTTTTCTTTCAGAAAGTGGCGGGCTGAAAATATTTATAGCACAATAGAGTGGACGCTCTTCATAGGACATCCTTCGACGTCATTGAAAGTAAGTTAATTTTAAGGAGTTTTGAAATCACATTTCTTAGGTTGTATGGGTTTTTTAAACACAATCATTTTGATTGTGTTTTTTTTCCCCGCTGTTACATGATGAATATCTTCAAGTCACTGATTTAAGTGAAATTTGATACATTCTGAGAACAGCAAAAATAAACCATTTAACATGTATAATTAATGTTTTCCTTTTTGTACTTATGATATACATTAGAAATGTGAGGTAGATATGGAGAAACTGAATCTTCAGTAAGTGTCAATTTTAATGCTTACAGTACAGTACTTCTAGGTACTGTTTTTTTTTTAAAACTGAATACACTTCACATTAAAGAAACCTCTTGAAAGGACACATCTTATTTGCATCCTGAAACAATCATTTACAATGTTACACACAATTTTATGATGGCTTTACATCTCTTTTGCGCTGCTATTGCATCACTATTGTGAGACATCAGCAATGCAAAAGAAGCACCATGTTCCAAAATAGGCCTCACTTCATCAGCATGAAGATACTGTTTGTTTAAAATAAATATCTTTAGGATTGTGTAGGGGTCGTAGAGAAGCAGAGGCTTCTGTAAGTGTCAAAGTTGTTGAAAAACTGTTTCTTCTTGAACCTTTTCCCTTCTTTTTTCTAATTTTTAAATACATGTTTTAATATTTTTGGAAATGTTTGTTCTCTCTTTTACAGATTGAAAGTATGAAAAATTTTCTTTAAAAGTTAACAAGAATTATAAGGTAAATGTTTTCTACTTTTTTAACCCGCCTTCCACTGCTGATGATGTCACTGACTATGTCATGAATGATGTAATAAGTGGGCATGTTTTACTACAATGGTAGGTCTTTACATGTATTATCTCCTCTGTATTCTTCAACAAGCATAAATTTGATATGCAACCCTGAGTACGCCTCACCTTAAACAAACTTTTAGAGAGGACACACCTTATCGTCACCCTCAATCAATCATTTACTCTATCACATTTAACATCTATTAGTTCTACTGCTTCATTTCTTTAATTCTTACTTTCCTGTGTTTGCTACTTCTCTCATTCCTTTCTCTATTACTTAATTATTCTACTCCTTCCAATATTTTTCACAGTCCCTCTCTTCTCATACTTCTTCATTCTTATTCACTCATTCTGTCTCTATTAATGTTATTGTTTCTGAATGATCTTAAAAAATTTTTAAAACAAGAACAGTAAGTATAAGGATAGGAAACAGACATTTATATTTCAAGAAAGACAGCTATAGGAAGTCAACAAAAGATACTGTTACTCGCAATCCACTGCTGATGATGTCACTGACCATGTCAAAAATGATGTAATATATGACATGATCAGAAGTGAATTGCGGGTAACAGTATCTTTTCTTTACTTCCTATAGCTGTCTTTCTTGTAACATAACTGTCTGTTTCCTTTCCTTATACTTACTGTTTTTTTTAAAAAAAAAAAATTTTTTGGTTCGCTCCTGGTTCGCGTACCGGAGTGCGAACTGGGAGCGAACTAAAAAAAATAGAGCTTGGCAGAGTTCCAAAAATTCTACTAATTTTTTTTTATAATGGGGAGGTAGTTCTGAAAAGAACTTTTTTTTGGTTTTTGTTGTTTTAAATTTTTTTTATTATTTTTCTGAACATTTTTTATATTTTTTTGTTTTTTTCTGAACATTTTGTAATTTTTTTTATTTTTTGGGGGGAGGGGGGAAACAAAAATGATTCATAGAAGAGGGCTCAACAGGAGCAACAAAAAAAAGAAGAATTTATTTTTGGGGGCGTTTTGGACAAACATGATTTTTGATTGCTCTTATTATAAGAGTTATGCTACTTTCACGGTAGCATAATATTTGATTGCACCTCACGCACATTTGTTTCACTTCTCCCATGTCCATTTGAATATTCGGGATCATCTCCCTTGCTTCTGGTCCCGAAACTTCTGGCACGACCGATCTTCTGGCTATTGCTGGGGGATTTTGTTGTTCGTCCCGAAGCTGAGCAGCACTATAATTATTTGGGTGCCACCTACTCATGTGCCTGTGCATTGTAAAATTCCCAAAACTATATTTTTTGTCCGTCCCCCTTGAAAGGCGTTCATCACAGATACGGCAAAAGACATATCTTGCGTTGACTTTCTTTTGCCCTGGTGGAAATTTAAAAAATTGCCAGATGAAATGTTCCTTTCTGTTGTACCTCCTGGGCTCCTCAGGCAAATACTCAGGCACTTCCTCCTCTTCCTGATCTTCCTCTTCTTCAAAGATTGGTTGAGTAGGTGGTCCTTTCTTTCCATGAGGAGGTGGAGGTGGTGGTGGGGGAACACTACCAGAAGCAACAACTGAAGCCATTTCTCTGGAATGTAAAAGGGTCTTTCTCTCACCAAGATGAAAGTCAGAGTGAGGAAAGAAGGAGGGGTTTTCATCATTTGGGAAAAGCAAAAGTTCTAAACCAATGAAAAGTGTTAATTTTAGATCACATGACCTAGTATTACATCATTAGGAAACCAAAAGTGAAATGAACCAATGAAAAGTGTTATTACCGAGTCACATGACCTACTGTGTTTACATTTCGCGCTTTGCACCGCTTTCCGGTCCGCTTCCGGGTCCGCTAACTTGGCGCGTCCGATGACGTATTACGCGACAACGCAAAACGTCATTCTAACGTAACAGGTACGCTAAAAGAACGTTTACCGGTTCGCGGACTGGGAGCGGAACAAAAAAATATTTTTTAAAAAAATGTAATAAAAACATGTAAAATATATTTTAAGATTTAAAGAAGAATACATTTTACAGTTACAGATATTAGCTTTCAAAAAACCATTGAAATTCAATGAAAAAACCATAGGTTATAAAGAATATATAGTTAGGAATTAGCATTTACAAAACCTTGAAAATTCAATGAAAAAACCATTGGTTATAGAACATATATAGTTAGGAATTTGCATTTACAAAACCTTATTTTACTCGCATAAAACCATTGAAATTCCATATATAGTTAGATGCGCTAACTACATATCGCGCACCCGCAATCCACTGCTGATGATGTCACATATTACATCATTCATGACATGGTTAGTGACATCACTGATGACATCACTGATGACATCTCAAATGACATCACTGATAAAATCACTGATAACATCTCATTTGACATGACTGATCACATCACTGATGATATCATTCATGTGATAATACCATGAACCTCTTCAGACTCTAATATAACCTTAGATACAATCAGTGTAAACAGACAGTCATAGACTGTCACTCATCCATGGAGTTACTCACACACCTAGTCAGTTATGCAAAAGATCAATCACACCTCCATTTTCTCAACTATACAGTTATACACACCTTACTTATTCAAACATATACTAACACATATTTACTTTACTCTCTTATACAATCCCTGATACATGTTCACAATGATCCATACAGCCACTCACACATTCACTGGCTCTTATGCACAGTTATTTATAGATGTCAACTCTCACATGTACTGTGTTTTACATATGTACTTACTTTGACATGTAGCACTGAGATATCCATTCACTCACTAATACACTCATGCACAGTCAACCGCCCATACAGCTGTTTCCACATGCAATTTTGAACCCATACATATAGTGAATCAACTACTCACACATCTATGTACAGAGTCACACACCTCCCAGCCACCCATACACACACACTCAGTTTCCCATACAAATACTTGGACAACCAATGAATAACCCATACAGTTACTCATATAGCTACTGATCAACATATGCAGCAGTTTGTAGAACAACAGATATAATGATGCACAAATTAAAACAGTTTAGTCACTAACCCATGCACTCAGTGAGACACATTTAATCACTCACTCATACAGTCAGTCATGCACCTACTAAATCCTTCATCCAGACACTTATACATCCACTCATTCTTCAATATGTAAGACATATTTTAACTTTACAGAAACAAACAGTCACTGGATGTTGTGATCAGTGATGTCATCAGTCATGTCAAATGAGATGTTATCAGTGATTTTATCAGTGATGTCATTTGAGATGTCATCAGTGATGTCATCAGTGATGTCACTAACCATGTCATGAATGATGTAATATGTGACATCATCAGCAGTGGATTGCGGGTGCGCGATATATAGTTAGCGCATCTAACTATATATGGAATTTCAATGGTTTTATGCGAGTAAAATAAGGTTTTGTAAATGCAAATTCCTAACTATATATGTTCTATAACTAATGGTTTTTTCATTGAATATATATATATATATATATATATATATATTATATATATTACCTACTGGCGGTCGCCAGTAGGTATATATAGTTAGGATTTTTTCCCTATGGGATTTCTGAAAATTCTATGTCTAATAACTTTGGCGTTTGTGGACGGAATCGGCTGAAATGTTCAGGAAAATGGCACATTATGTTCCTGAGCAGCCCCTGAAAATTTGGGGGGTGTTCGGCAAGGGGGGGCCGAGAAAAAAGGGGGGTCCCAAAACGCGTTTTTCCCATGTTAATTTCAATAGGGCGGTTGGCCTCACTTTTAGCCCGAACGGCTGAATGGATTTGCACGAAACTTGGCAAAATTGTAGGGACTGTTAGCCCGATGTGCCTTTGCTAGGTCTCAATATATGTGCTCCAGTGGATTTTGAGAAATGAACGTTTAAAATAAGATATATATCTGTAACAGCGCTCCGGGTAGCGTTCCGGTTCGCGTACTTTTCGCGTAACGGAACTTTGCGCACGGAAAGCTGATTGGCTCTTCGGTGTCTGTCAACATTCTAAACAGTCCGGTGCGGCCGCCATCTTGTCTCTCGGTAGGATCGAGAGACAAGAGGAGGCCAAAACAAAGGGGGAAATTTCCATAAGGGGGCATAGTAGATCCTCCCTGACCCCCTAGGTTTTATGTGGAGGTTGTAAAAGGTCCCAGCAGGGCAAAAAAAAAAAAAATTTTTTTTTTTGCGTGGTGAGCGCCTAGTACGCGAACCGGAAAGCGTTCTGGGCAGCATACTATAAGGATAATAGAATGATAGACTTTTTTAATACTGAATGTTAATTGTTTGTTGTTTTTGTTTTTTTTTTGTTTTTTGTTTTCTTTATTTTTACATTTTTTTTTTATTTTGATTGTGTTTCATACTTCATTATACTTTCTAACATTTCAGTGTCAGAAATGTCAAAATTGAATATAGGGTGTAACATTTTCTCATTTTGAAGCAGGTTATCCACTGCTTCAACACATTGTAGAAGTTCGTGGTCTCTACTTTGATCCATAAAATCATCAATTTTGTCTTGGCTGCTCTCCTTCAGTTCAATTGAAAATGTAACTTGTTGCTCGCCTTCCATTTTGCCTGAAATTTTGAATAAAAAAATATATATTAGTAGAGATAGGGCACTGTTGGGATTAATGTTAGATAGGCAGTTTTTATCTGTGAATTCTTCTTTTGGTAGTGTATAGTATCAGAGTGGAAATAGGACTATAAAAAAGTGTATGTGATTTAACCAAGAGAAGCCTAACTCCATTCATAACTATAACAGAGACGTCTATCTAAATCCATAACTACTACAGAGGGATAGTGTATATCTATCAGAAAAAGTCTACTATATTAAGTTATAGTGCACAATATATTTCATTTTTAAAAATTATAACTTACCTTCACAAAGAAGTTGAAGTTTTTGGAAGCTATTGAAATGTGATGTACAACAAGAAGTAGTAGTCAAAATGGCTGTGTTTTCTTCTCTTCCTTTATATATATTCAGGTATTTAACCAATCAAATGTCAGGTAATAAAAGTAGAAAATGAAAGTAACATTTTCATTGGTTGTCAATTCCAACACTTCAGATGTGTTTTGTGAAGTAATTTACCTCACGGTATTTAGAGAGGTCTATAGACTTAATGGCTAAATGGAATTTCAATCAAATTTGTGAAAAAGAAAGGGATTGTTATGTAGTATAAGCTAATCTATATTTGGTGAGAGTGTCTCCAGTCGTTTTTCTGTGAATTACTTTCCCACCTTTTTTTTGGACCGCTTCCCGGAAAGCGGTCCGGTACGCGAACTAGGAGCGTAACGGGAGTCCACCATTTTGTGTTTCGGTCGAATTAAGATATAAAATGGAGGGTAAAGAATGTTCAGAATGGGTAGAAGGGGGCACGGTACAAGTATTTTGACCCCCTAGGTTTTCTGAGGGTGGCTGAGGAGGACCATATGTGCGAAGAAAAAACTTTTTTTTTAAATTTTGCGCGGTTAGCTTCCAGTTCGCGTACCGGGTAGCGCTCTTTGAGCGTAGTTTGTTGAAAATTACAGAAAAAAGTTAGAAAAAAATAATAATTGTGAGTGATCAGATGAAGGGTAGCTCTGAGAAGAGCTTTTGGGTTTATGGTACATTTAGGTACTTATAAGTAGGTACCAATGCACAGTCTTAAATTCAGAATGAAAATTCTGTTGCCCTCATCTGAGAAGTGAACTCCATCTCCTCCGTAGATATCTTGCATGTAGTAACGCAAGTTATTGTTGTACAAGGAGCCCATTCCATGGTCTCTCATGTAAGCTGAAACAGATTTGTTTACATGCTTCCTCGCTTTCTCAATTTGTGGACAAAATTGGTTGGACCACCTCCATTTCTGTCTTTGGCATAGATTGGAATATACCAAGGCAGTTTGAGGAAAAAGTGCCATTAATTGCTCAAAGGTGTCCTTTAAAAGCATTTCCAGACCTACCCCAGTCAAAGTGCCCAAATCATTACCTCCACAGTGCACAATTAACAGGTCAGGTTTTGGCAAATGCATAAAGGTTTTCACCAATGGTATCAATTGGTGACATTTTAATCCTCTTTGGCCCAACCACTTAATGAAAGGGCAGTTGAAACAGTAGGAGTTTGTAAAGAAAAAAAACTGTGGATTTCCAATGCTAATGATTCATTAGCAGTGATTGGTGCATTTCCATTTCTGAAAACAGAAAGTTAGGGTGCATGGATGTGTTCTTTGAAAGATGTAATTTGAATGGTCAAGGAAGAAACATTTAATGAAAGATTGCACTGGATACGCAGGTGCACTGAGAGTTCAGAGTTCAATTGAAACATTGTTGTGTGAATTTGCAAACATGAGAGGTCTTCCAGGAGGTGGTTGCTATGGAAAAAAGGCAGAGAGGGCAGAGGGGGGAAGGGTTTTGATTTGAAAAAAGTGAGGGAAGAGTTATGATTGGCTAATATGAGAGATATGTGAAATGAATATCTGTATTTCTGTGCTTTCAATAGCTGCAGCCTCTGGAGTGCATCCTTTTTCTTCTGCTGAAGACAATTTGGTGTATTTCTGAGACTGTTTTCAAAACTCAAAAAGTATTTGCTAAGGTGAGAAAAGATTTATTTAATTTAGATAGAGAATAGTATGATTTAAGGAGAAAATGATGAAGAAAGCTGTGTTTTTAAAATGTGGCTTTGTCTCTAGTGATATATATATAGATTTTGTTTCTTTGAGAAATTGTAATTGCATATTCGGTGTAGCATTCTGGCATGCAGTAACACAAGTTATTGTTGTACATGGAGCCCATTCCATGGTCTCTTATGTAAGCTGAAACTGATATGTTGTTTTTAAAAACGATTTTTGAAATCAATTACATTTCTGGATATGTACTGCTAGAGCTTCATAGGTTGTTTTGGAACATATTTATAAGGCATATGAGTGTCTATGATGTTATTTTTCCTTTTTAAATGGAAATTGTTCTTCATGGGGCAAGTTTCTTGTAAATACGCTCCCACTTGCGCTTGGCAAATTTAGATTTTGATTATGGGAGTTACATAGCCATGTTAATAATGTCCAAACAATGGTGCTAGGGCATTCCAGAAAACGCTTTCATGTGTCTCAAGGACATTTTCAGTCATTTCCTCTTGAATGCAGGTATACAATTGATTTATATGATGTGTTTAAACACGATTTTTTGAAATCAATTACATTTCTGGATATGTACTGCTAGAGCTTCATAGGTTGTTTTGGGTCATATTTATAAGACATATGAGTGTCTATGATGTTATTTTTCCTTTTATCATAGACACTCATATGCCTTATAAATATGACCCAAAACAACCTATGAAGCTCTAGCAGTACATATCCAGAAATGTAATTGATTTCAAATAATGACTTACTTCATTGGTAGGCCTTCACATGTATTATCTCCTTTGTTTTCTTCAGTGAAAATCTTATCTGCAACCATGTGTTGGCCTCACCTCAAACAAACAAAACAGGTGATGGACCGAATGTGGATCAATGACACACATTCACCCCAGTCCAAAGATCTGGGCCTAAACAAACCTTTAGATAGGCCACACCTTATCGTCATCCTGAATTAATCATTTAAAATATTAGGGAGAGATTTATGATTGTTGTATGCCTGTTTTGTACCATTGTGTGTCATTTTTGTGATGCAGTGCTGGTGCAAAAGATTTGCTATGTTAAATAATAAGTAGGGCATTAAGTTTTTGATGACTGTTATTCATTTACTGTTTGGTAATAGTGGTTAATAACATTTTTTATTATATTTTTCCACAGATTCAACTGCAGATCTTTTCTTAATTTGAAAAATGCCAACGAAAAATCGAATTAGAAAGGCTAGAAAACGTCAAAGACAGCAGGATGATCTTTTATTGCAGCAGTCCTCTTCCCCAAATACTTTTCAAAACACCAAGAAAGCTCCGGGTAAGAGCACAAAATCATTCTTAAGAAATATTTTTAGTAAAAAAAGTATTTATCTCAAAAATGTTTCAGTCCAGAAAAAGAAAAGCAAATTAAATGGAAAGGAAAGACCCATCAAAAATGTTACTGGTAGAGGAAGAGATAACTCTATGCATGATAGTAGAAGGAAACAACAGTTTAGGGACATTCGAAATCGAATGTTCCGTAACAGGATAATAGTTAATTTTTTAAAAAATATTAAGAAAGGCCAACAGAAAGCGGCATTTTATAAGAAGAAGAAAAATGTAGAGAAAATTATTGATCATGCTTTTGAAATTAAGCGAAAGTTGTTTATTTTGGTAATCAATAGAATTAGGAAACTAAGCAAGGTAATTTCTGATTTCAAAACAAAAAGTAGATGGAAGAGAGTAGTAAATCGTAGTAACTTTTGTGAAGTTTTTTCCGGAGAATGGATGCATAGTTCAAGTTGTGAGGCATTTTTTAATGAGGAGAGTTATTTTCAGGATAATGATTTGGTGTTTGCAGTTGACACCAGTGGTCGAGCTTATGAAGTGAAGGATGGTTGTCCAGTTGAAAATGAAAAACTTGTGACAACAGAGACAGAAGAGGCGCTAAGTGATGAGGTTTTCGGAAGACGTCCTAAGGGTCCTGTGTACATTTGGAAGTGTAGTTCTATTTGCAGTGTGCGACAGGTTTCCATCAATTTGCTTTGTGATTTTATACGGACATTTAATAAGAAAAGTTTGAAGCAGAAAATGAAGTTGTTGCAAGATTTAGATCCTTGCAGAGTGAGACAAATGACAGGTTTGCGTGGTCATTCACTGGCTTGTCTTTCCAGGAGAGTATGCCAGAGTGTTTTTCATCATTTCAGCAATTATGCTTAAACAATTATGTGCTGTTCTTTTGCATGGTTCTGAAATAGATGTGAAGAATATTTGTGAAGAAATTGAGTTTTGTTACTTTGGTAGTAGAGATGAGAATGTTCAAATTGACCCAGAAGTAGAGGGTTATGTTGAAGATAATGTTCAGGTTTCCAGTACAGATAATTTTCAGAAGGAAATTGCCACGTTTCAGATGAAATCAAGTGAGAGGCCTAATTTCACTTGTGTATGTTGTCGACGCACTTATTATAAGAATCAGACTAAGTTAGTGGATTTATATGCAAAAAGTGAAAGGGAAAATAATAGTGAATGGAAGGATTTTGCCACATACTTGATGGTAGAAAATTATTTTGATTTGGGATCGGATCAACGTGTGTGTACTTATTGTTGTAATAAATTAAAGCAAAACCAGATACCTGCTAGGGCAGTTCATAATAATCTGGAATTGGTTGAGATTCCTTCTGAATTGAAGGATTTAAATACTTATGAATCTATTTTGATTCAAAGTATCCATCCCTTTCAGGCTATTGTAAGAATGGAGCCAAAGACAGGGAAGTTGCCTCCAGCAGATTTACAGAGAGGATTAAAGGGAAGAGTTGTTTATTTGCCTCTAGATTTGAACAAAAACATTAACACAATTGGAGTAGAAAAAGTGGAAGAGGAACCTCTGGTTATCTTGGTTAATGGGGTTCCGACAAAGAATAAGAAAATATGGCAAGATTTAGTGGATGTTAGGAAAGTCAAAAAGGCAACTTTGTATTTGAAGAAAAATAATAAGTACTATAAGAATGTATATGTTGCAGAAGAGGAAGTAAGTGATGAAGAGGATAGCGATTTGTGTGCTGGCCAAATTGAGAAAGTAGAGGCCTCTAAAAGTGAAGAAATATATGAACATTATAGTGTTCATCCTTTGCATTCCAAGGAAGTCATGGGGAATGCTATTGAGTTGTTTCAAATGAAACAAGCCAAAGGGAGTCCCATTAGTGTTTGGGAGGAAAGTTTGGAAGCTCGGTGTTTTCCACAGCTATTTCCCACAGGTCGAGGAGGAAGATATGATGAGCGAACTCATCAAATTCCTGCGTCTGAATACCGGACTTTACGATTGTATGCAGAAGATCCTAGGTTTCGTCAATGCATTCCCTATTTGTTTCATCTCCTGTTTGAAAGCGATCTGTCTGGACTGTCATATGCAGTGAACTACATCTTAAAAAGTGGTATACAGATGCGAAACATCTCGGCAAGTGATTTTATGCATAAAGTCAATGTCCAAGACAGTATTTTGGATTCTCACTTAATTAATCTCATGGCGTGTCAGCGTGGTACTAATGAGTACTGGTACCGTCGTCATGGTGATTTAAAATGTATGCTGAGGAACTTAGGAACTCCGACATGGTTCATCACTCTGAGCTGTGCCGAGTATGGCTGGGAAGACTTACTTGAATTTCTACGAGAGGCAAATGGAAATATTGAAAACATTGAATTCAAGACACCTGGAGAACTGTGTTCTTTGGATCCAGTGAATGTATGCAGGTACTTCAATCATAGATTTGAAGCTATGATGTCTTTCATCACAAATAAGAAGAATCCACCTCTTGGAGAGGTGTTGGATTTCTTCTGGAGAAAGGAGTACCAAGCAAGAGGTGCTCCTCATAGACATATGTTGTTGTGGATCAAGGATGCACCTAAATTTGGAACAGATCCGGATGACTTAGTGATGAATTTCATAGAACAGTATTCTACGTGTGCTGTTCCAAACGCAACGGAGAAGAAAAGCCTAAGAGAACAAGTTCTACGTTTCCAAAGCCATCGTTGTGGAAAGTACTGTCGTCGTAAATTCAGAAACAAGGACAAGTTCTACACCAAATGTCGTTTCAACTTTCCACGACCGGTGATTTCTAAAGGAAGAGTGAACAGTTTGATGTCTTCGCTGCGACATAATGTGACGAGGAAATCACCCAAAAATACATACAATTTGAAAAGGAACGAAGAGTCCAAGTACATCAACGACTACAACCCAGTGATTTTGTCCATGTGGAATGCTAACATGGATATACAGTTTGTGGCTGACAACTGTATGGCTGTGGCTCGGTATGTGACATCTTACATCACCAAAAAAGAAAAGACAGAACTGAAGGATATGTGGGAGGACATTTCCCATGAAAAGAGCCTCAGCAAAAAGTTGTACAGTTTCAGTCTGAAGATGTTGTCGCATCGAGAAATCGGAGCTTACGAATGTTCTGATTGATTGTCTTCAGCAAGTCTCTATGCCAAATCCAGGAGTATCGTTTGGGCGAGTCTTGGTCTTGCTGCAACGCGAAATTGAGTTCTAAAACCTGTCCGGGAAATTGAGTATTTGGCAGAAAAGGAACCAAACAGTACTGACATTTTGAAGACCAACATGTTGGATACATATTATCCAAATCGAAGCAGTCACCTTGAGAATGTTTGTCTATATGAGGTTCTACAAAATTATATATTCAAGAGGAACATCAAAGAAGATATTGAGAAAGGAGTGTATGCTGTAATTGGAAGTGAGGGATGCCTGGTCAAGCAAAGAAAATGCCAATTAGTAAACCATCGAAAATTGAGTGGCGAATCTCCAGAAAAAAAGGAGTTTTTCTATTTAGCACTTTTGCAACTTTTCAAGCCTTGGCGTGCAGAAGAGGAACTGCTTGGAGATTTCCTCTGTTACGAAGACTCTTTCACTGCTGCTAAGGAGACCATAGAATGTCCTGCTTTTCCCAAATATCAAGAAATGCTAACTTTGGAAATTGAGCAGGATGCAATGATTGCAGCCGAGATTGCCAGAGACAGTTCTCAGGACAGTCAGAGTTCTGTTTCATTGAGTCAAGATCCACTTGGAGGACCTATTATCGAAAATGAAGCTGCCACTGCTATGAATGAAGTGGAAAGAGCCATGGCACATGCTCAGGAGGATTCAGTTAACTTAGAAGACTTGGAAAAACAACTCAACGTTGAGCAGAGGAAAATATATGATGAAGTTACCAAGCAAATTGAGCATAGATTAAGTCATGAGAAGAAAGAGTGCTCATGTACATCGTTGAAGCCTGTCCGACTGTACGTGAGTGGAGAAGCGGGAACTGGAAAAAGTTTCCTCATTAAAGCAATTTCTTGTTATTTGCAGGAAAGGACTGAGTCATCGCTGTCTTGTGTTCTCACCGCTCCTACTGGACTGGCAGCACATAACATTAAAGGTATTACTTTGCATCGTCTACTGATGCTGCCAGTGGAGCATGACAACAAATTACAATACCACAAGTTATCTGGGGATGCTTGCTGTGAAGTTTCAAGAGTCTTGAGGAAAATGAAACTACTTATCATTGACGAAGTAAGCATGGTTTCCAATGTCATGCTTGCCTTTGTGCATTTGAGAATGCAAGAAGTACTTAAAACTGAATATGATGTGTTATTTGGTGGCAAACACATCATTGTTTTCGGAGATCTTCTGCAGCTGACACCAGTAAAAGGTCAACCTGTGTTCAAAATACTTACGCATGAAGATACCAGGAAGTGCCTAGGGAGCATTGGCAACGTCAATATATGGTTAAACTTCAATTATGCTGAACTGCATGAAAATATGCGTCAGGCGAAGGATGAAGATTACAAGAATATTCTACAAGATATTAGAATTGGAAAAGTGACCGAGCATGGAAAAGAAGCTTTAAATGCACGATTACTTTCAAATTTATATCCCGAACAAGAGATTGTGCCTGAGAATATTTTATAGAAAATTACTGAGAAGAAATCCGGAATATGTTTGATGCCAACTCTTGCAGAATGTGCCATCTTCAACAACAAAATGTTGAATTTAGAAAAGCAAGAGATTGTGAAACTTGAAGCTATTGACAAAATAGAGCATATGGGATCAACAATTATTTTGTCAGAGAATTTGAAATCAAAATTGGATTCATTAGAGAAGACTATATCTAAAACTGCGGGTTTTGAAAAGACTCTGAATGTGTGCTTAAATTGACGAATCATTTTGAGAAGGAATTTACATGTTGAAAGAGGTCTGGTAAATGGATCAATGGGTAATGTTGTTGATTTTGAGAAATACAGAAATAGAGATGGAATAGAATTTTTAAAAATTAAATTTGATGGTATTGAGGAAGTACAGCTAATTGGTCGTTGTTCTGCTAGGTTTTTGCTTGTTAAAGACTTATATGTTCGCCGTAAACAGTTTCCTGTTTGCTTGGCATATGCAGTGACAATCCATAAATCGCAAGGTTTAAGTGTAGATAGTGCATTGGTGAATATTGGCAGTTCTGTGTTCAAAGAGGGTATGGCATATGTGGCATTGTCACGAGTTAGAACTTTATCGGGATTGTACTTGATTGACTGTGATGTCACAAACATTTGTGCGGATCTAGATTGTGTTAAGGAATACAATAGGTTAAGAAGAGAGTATGCGCCACATTTGCCTCAATATCCTTTGTTTGAGAAACGTGTGGTAGGCCGGAAACGTAGAAATATCAGTAATAGTAGGGAGGTTGTAGCAAAAAGACCAAAAGTCAATGAACCGACAATTGTTAGCAGAAAGAAAGTAGATTCTGTTGAAGATGTTGTCGGTTTTCAATTTGAAAACAGTTCTGGTGTCAACTGCTATGCAAATGTAGTGGTTAATGTTCTCTTTTCACTAGAGAGTTTAAAAGAACAGATTCTGTTGAATTCAGAACAAATTTTATGCTGTTTGTTGAATTCTGTTTTCGAGAAATGTAGCACTGATCGAACAAAAGTAGAAAGTGTGTCTGAAGTTCGTTATCTGTTAGATGAATGTTCAGGTCAAACAGACTTCTCTGAAAATAATCAGCAAGATTGTCAGGAGTTTTTAATGTATATGCTTGATGTATTGCAAGATGAGGGTGTAGATGTAGATCACCTGTTTGGGCTTTCTTATCAATGGCAGCATGACTGCGAGAACTGTATGGTATCAAGTACTACTAGTGTAGACTCAGAAAGATTTATATATTTAACTTTGCCAGACAGTAAATCAGTCTCCTTTAATAAGCTAGTAAATGCAGCGGATCACAACATGGAGTGTAGCCAATGTAAATCTGAAATGATGTCAACATTATTTATACGTAGATATGGCCAGTATGTCATTTTAATGATCCAACGATGTAGGCCTGATGGATCAAAATTGTCAACTTTAATAAAAAAAATTGTGGCTTCTCAGCTGTCAATATCAGGAAGGACTTTTGTAACTGTAGCAATTATCTATCACGATGGTCCTTCAACAACATCAGGACATTATACAGCTTATTTAAAGTCTCGAAACGGCTGGTCATTCTGCAATGATTCCGTTGTAACTTTCAAAAAAAAATTGCCGTTTGACCTTAAAAATTCTTACCTGGTGTTTTTAAAACCAAAATTTTAAAGAAAGAATCTCGGGATTTCCTGTGAGGAATTGCAAAAGGTTCATCAAGTAGAGGGAATGTAAGTCTGCAATGCTGTCTAGATTATTGGTCCAAAACTTTTAATTATAATGTCAATTTAAAAATCCAACTATATAAACCTGATGCAAGTAAGTCTGCTTCATAGTAAGCAGTATCAGTGTCATAGGAAAAGGAGAACATGAGTGACAAAGAAGGGTAAGATATTAGTAGTCCAGGATTGTGAAAATAATCTCAAATGTTTTCTTTTTGAAAGTTGCGAAAATAGAAAATGACGGTATTTGATTGGAAGAATTACAAGACTTGTGAATCGCTGCAACATGATTTGGCCAAGTGGAAACATGTGGTGGAATGTGAGAAGTCTTTTCTTGTATGTAACATATTTTTCAAAACGATGGAGGTTTTCTTTCAGAAAGTGGCGGGCTGAAAATATTTATAGCACAACAGAGTGGACGCTGTTCATAGGACATCCTTCGACGTCATTGAAAGTAAGTTAATTTTAAGGAGTTTTGAATTCAGATTTCTTAGGTTGTATGGGTTTTTTAAACACAATCATTTTGATTGTGTTTTTTTTTCCCCGCTGTTACATGATGAATATCTTCAAGTCACTGATTTAAGTGAAATTTGATACATTCTGAGAACAGCAAAAATAAACCATTTAACATGTATAATTAATGTTCTCCATTTGTACTTATGATATACATTTAGAAATGTGAGGTAGATATGGAGAAACTGAGTCTTCTGTAAGTTTCAATTTTAATGCTTACAGTGCAGCACTTCTGGGTACTGTTTTTTTTTTAAAACTGAATAGACCTCACATTAAAGAAACCTCTTGAAAGGACACATCTTATTTGCATCCTGAAACAATCATTTACAATGTTACACACAATTTTATGATGGCTTTACATCTCTTTTGCGCTGCTATTGCATCACTATTGTGAGACATCAGCAATGCAAAAGAAGCACCATGTTCCAAAATAGGCCTCACTTCATCAGCATGAAGATACTGTTTGTTTAAAATAAATATCTTTAGGATTGTGTAGGGGACGTAGAGAAGCAGAGGCTTCTGTAAGTGTCAAAGTTGTTTAAAAACTGTTTCTTCTTGAACCTTTTCCCTTCTTTTTTCTAATTTTTAAATACATGTTTTAATATTTTTGGAAATGTTTGTTCTCTCTTTTACAGATTGAAAGTATGAAAAATTTTCTTTAAAAGTTAACAAGAATTATAAGGTAAATGTTTTCTACTCTTTTAACCCGCATTCCACTGCTGATGATGTTACTGACTATGTCATGAATGATGTAATAAGTGGGCATGTTTTACTTCAATGGTAGGTCTTCACATGTATTATCTCCTCTGTATTCTTCAACAAGCATAAATTTGATATGCAACCCTGAGTACGCCTCACCTTAAACAAACTTTTAGAGAGGACACACCTTATCGTCACCCTCAATCAATCATTTACTCTATCACATTTAACATCTATTAGTTCTACTGCTTCATTTCTTTAATCCTTACTTTCCTGCGTTTGCTACTTCTCTCATTCCTTTCTCTATTACTTAATTATTCTACTCCTTCCAGTATTTTTCTCACTCCCTCTCTTCTCATACTTCTTCATTATTATTCACTCATTCTGTCTCTATTAATGTTACTGTTTCTGAATGATCTCAAAAAATTTTTAAAACAAGAACAGTAAGTATAAGGATAGGAAACAGACATTTATGTTACAAGAAAGACAGCTATAGGAAGTAAACAAAAGATACTGTTACTCGCAATCCACTGCTGATGATGTCACTGACCATGTCAAAAATGATGTAATATATGACATGATCAGAAGTGAATTGCGGGTAACAGTATCTTTTCTTTACTCCCTATAGCTGTCTTTCTTGTAACATAACTGTCTGTTTCCTTTCCTTATACTTACTGTTTTTTTAAAAACAAAATTTTTTGGTTCGCTCCTGGTTCGCGTACCGGAGTGCGAACTGGGAGCGAACTAAAAGAAATAGAGCTTGGCAGAGTTCCAAAAATTCTACCAATTTTTTTTTATAATGGGGAGGTAGTTCTGAAAAGAACTTTTTTTTTGGTTTTTGTTGTTTTAATTTTTTTTAATTATTTTTCTGAACATTTTTTATATTTTTTTGTTTTTTTCTGAACATTTTGTAATTTTTTTTGTTTTTTGAGGGGAGGGGGGAAACAAAAATGATTCATTGAAGAGGGCTCAACAGGAGCAACAAAAAAAAGAAGAATTTATTTTTTAGGGCGTTTCGGGCATACATGATTTTTGATTGCTTTTATTATAAGAGTAATGCTACTTTCTCGGTAGCATAATAATTGGTTGCACCACACGCACACTTGTTTTACTTCCCCCATGTCCATTTGAATGTTCGGGATCAACTCCCTCGCCTCTGGTCCCGATACTTCTGGCACGACAGATCTTCTCGCCATTGCCGGGGGATTTTGCTGTTCGTCGCGAAGCTGAGCAGCACTATAATTATTTGGGTGCCACCTACTCATGTGCCTGTGCATTGTAAAATTTCCAAAACTATATTTTTTGTCCGTCCCCCTTGAAAGGCGTTCATCGCAAATACGGCAAAAGACATATCTTGCATTGACTTTCTTTTGCCCTGCTGGAAATTTAAAAAATTGCCAGATGAAGTTTTCCTTTCTATTGTACCTCCTGGGCTCCTCTGGCAAAAACTCAGGCTCTTCCTCCTCTTCCTGATCTTCCTCTTCTTCAAAGATTGGTTGAGCAGATGGTCCTTTCTTTCCATGAGGAGGTGGAGGTGGTGCTGGGGGAACACTAGCAGAAGCAACAACTGAAGCCATTTCTCTAGAATGTAAAAGGGTCTTTCTCTCACCAAGATGAAAGTCAGAGTGAGGAAAGAAGGAGGGGTTTTCATCATTTGGGAAAAGCAAAAGTTCTAAACCAATGAAAAGTGTTAATTTTAGATCACATGACCTAGTATTACATCATTAGGAAACCAAAAGTGAAATGAACCAATGAAAAGTGTTATTACCGAGTCACATGACCTGCTGTGTTTACGTTTCGCGCTTTGCGCCGCTTTCCGGTCCGCTTCCGGGTCCGCTAACTTGGCGCGTCCGATGACGTATTACGCGACAACGCAAAACGTCATTCTAACGTAACAGTTACGCTAAAAGAACGCTTACCGGTTCGCGGACCGAGTCGCGGCTTTAAAATGAGCTAACGGGAAGCTGACCGGTTCGCGGACTGGGAGCGGAACAAAAAAATATTTTTTTTAAAAATTTATTAAAAACATGTAAAATATATTTTAAGATTTAAAGAAGAATACATTTTACAGCTACAGATATTTTCTTTCTAAAAACCATTGAAATTCAATGAAAAAACCATAGGTTATAGAGAATATATAGTTAGGAATTAGCATTTACAAAACCTTAAAAATTCACTGAAAAAACCATAGGTTATAGACCATATATAGTTAGGGATTAGCATTTACAAAACCTTATTTTACTCGCATAAAACCATTGAAATTCCATATATAGTTAGTTGCACTAACTATATATCGCGCACCCGCAATCCACTGCTGATGATGTCACATATTACATCATTCATGACATGGTCAGTGACATCACTGATGACATCACTGATGACATCTCAAATGACATCACTGATGACATCACTGATGACAACATCCAGTGACTGTATGTTTCTGTAAAGTTAAAATATGTCTTACATATTGAAGAATGAGTGGATGTATAAGTGTCTGGATGAAGGATTTAGTAGGTGCATGACTGACTGTATGAGTGAGTGATTAAATGTGTCTCACTGAGTGCATGGGTTAGTGACTAAACTGTCTTAATTTGTGCATCATTATGTTTGTTGTTCTGTAAACTGTTGCATGTGTTGATCAGTAGCTATATGAGTAACTATATGGGTTATTGATTGGTTGCCCAAGTATTTGTATGGGAGACTGAGTGTGTGTGTGGGTGGCTCGAAGGTGTATGACTCTGTGCATAGATGTGTGAGCAGTTGATTCACTAGATGTATGGGTTCAAAAGTGCATGTGGAAACAGCTGTATGGGCGGTTGACTGTGTGCATGAGTGTATTGGTGAGTGAATGGATATCTCAGTGCTACATGTCAAAGTAAATACATATGTAAAACACAGTACATGTGAGAGTTGACATATATAAATAACTGTGCATAAGAGCCAGTGAATGTGTGAGTGGCTGTATGGATCATTGAGAACTTGTATCAGGGATTGTATAAGAGAGTAAATATGTGTTAGTATATGTTTGAATAAGTAAAGTGTGTATAACTGTATAGTTGAGGAAATGGAGATGTGATTGATTCTTTGCATGACTGACTAGGTGTGTGAGTAACTCCACGGATGAGTGACAGTCTGTGAGTGTCTGTTTACACTGATTGTATCTAAGGTTATATTGGAGTCTGAAGAGGTTCATCGTATTATCATATGAATGATATCATCAGTGATGTGATCAGTAATGTCAAATGAGATGTCATCAGTGATATCATCAGTGATGTCATCAGTGATGTCATCAGTGATGTCATTTGAGATGTCATCAGTGATGTCATCAGTGATGTCATTTGAGATGTCATCAGTGATGTCATCAGTGATGTCACTGACCATGTCATGAATGATGTAATATGTGACATCATCAGCAGTGGATTGCGGGTGCGCGATATATAGTTAGTGCAACTAACTATATATGGAATTTCAATGGTTTTATGCGAGTAAAATAAGGTTTTGTAAATGCTAATCCCTAACTATATATGGTCTATAACCTATGGTTTTTTCAGTGAATATATATATATATATATATATATATATATATATATATATATATATATATATATATATATATATATATATATATATATATATATATATATATATATATATATTCCAGCTCCGAGGTACCCAACGTACAAAGGAGCATCCGGACCTCAGCTTTTTTTTACACAAGGAGCCTTGAATGGTTAGCACGCCTCCAGCACAACGATATCCTTTGACTGTTCAAACTGCCCTGGATGCCTGACGCGTTTCGAAGTGTCCCCACTTCTCTTCAGAGGCTTTGGCAGTTATGAAGGAGCGCTTGAGGCACCACACCCCTTCTTGCTTAGATGCATGCCCTGGATGGGACTTATGGGACTTGTAGTGCCTCACGTCGCGCTAATGTTCAGTTGGTAACTTTTCAAGCCCACAGATGGGCCTCGCTGTGTTGAATGCGTGCACAATCCATACGCTGCTGTCCCATGTTCTCGGCCCGTAGTTACCGACTGAACATTAGCGTGACATGAGGCACTACAAGTCCCATAAGTCCCATCCTGAAGAGCCTCTGAAGAGAAGTGGGGACACTTCGAAACGCGTCAGGCATCCAGGGCATTTTGAACAGTTAAAGGATATCGCTGTGCTAAAGGCGTTCTTACCATTTAAGGCTCCTTGTGGGCAGCTGAGGTCCGGGTGCTCATTTGTACATTGGGTACTTTGGAGCTGGAATATTTACGCGGCGACCCATGCCGGAGCACCACCCTGAAAGAATCGGGGGCCATGCGGTCTTGACTATGGGCCGAGAACATGGGACAGCAGCGCATGGATTTTGCACGAATTCCACACAGCGAGGCCTATCCGTGGGCTTAAAATGTTACCGACTGAACATTAGCGCGACGTGAGGCACTACAAGTCCCATAAGTTCCATCCTGGGCGTGCATCTAAGCATGAAGGGGTGTGGTGCCTCAAGCGCTACTTCATAACTGCCAAAGCCTCTGAAGAGAAGTGGGGACACTTCAAAAGGCGTCAGGCATCCAGGGCAGTTTGAACAGTTAAAGGATATCGCTGTGCTGAAGGCGTTCTTACCAATTAAGGCTCCTTGTGGGCAGCTGAGGTCCGGGTGCTCCTTTGTATGTTGGGTACTTTGGAGCTGGAGTATTTACGCGGTGACCCATGCTGCGGAAGGAGCACCACCCTGAAAGAATCGGGGGCCATGCGGTCTTGACTACGGGCCGAGAACATGGGACAGCCGCGCATGGATTTTGCACGAATTCCACACAGCGAGGCCCATACGTGGGCTTGAAATGTTACCGACTGAACATTAGCGCGACGTGAGGCACTACAAGTCCCATAAGTCCCATCCTGGGCGTGCATCTAAGCAAGAAGGGGTGTGGGGCCTCAAGCGCTCCTTCATAACTGCTAAAGCCTCTGAAGAGAAATGGGGACACTTCAAAACGCGTCAGGCATCCAGGGCAGTTTGAACAGTTAAAGGATATCGCTGTGCTGAAGGCGTTCTTACCATTTAAGGCTCCTTGTGTGCAGCTGAGGTCCGGGTGCTCCTTTGTACGTTGGGTACTTTGGAGCTGGAATATTTACGTGGCGACCCATGCCATGGAAGGAGCACCACCCTGAAAGAATCGGGGGTCATGCGGTCTTGACTATGGGCCGAGAACATGGGACAGCAGCGCATGGATTTTGCACGAATTCCACACAGCGAGGCCCATCCGTGGGCTTGAAATGTTACCGACTGAACATTAGCGCGACATGAGGCACTACAAGTCCCATAAGTCCCATCCTGGGCGTGCATCTAAGCAAGAAGGGGTGTGGTGCCTCAAGCGCTCCTTCATAACTGCCAAAGCCTCTGAAGAGAAGTGGGGACACTTAGAAACGCGTCAGGCATCCAGGGCAGTTTGAACAGTTAAAGGATATCGCTGTGCTGAAGGCGTTCTTACCATTTAGGGCTCCTTGTGGGCAGCTGAGGTCCGGGTGCTCCTTTGTACGTTGGGTACTTTGGAGCTGGAATATTTACGCGGCGACCCATGCCGCGGAAGGAGCACCACCCTGAAAGAATCGGGGGCCATGCGGTCTTGACTACGAGCCGAGAACATGGGACAGCAGCGCATGGATTTTGCACGAATTCCACACAGCGAGGCCCATCCGTGGGCTTGAAATGTTACCGACTGAACATTAGCGCGACGTGAGGCACTACAAGTCCCATAAGTCCCATCCTGGGCGTGCATCTAAGCAAGAAGGGGTGTGGTGCCTCAAGCGCTCCTTCATAACTGCCAAAGCCTCTGAAGAGAAGTGGGGACACTTCGAAATGCGTCAGGCATCCAGGGCAGTTTGAACAGTTAAAGGATATTGCTGTGCTGAAGGCGTTCTTACCATTTAAGGCTCCTTGTGGGCAGCTGAGGTCCGGGTGCTCCTTTGTACGTTGGGTACTTTGGAGCTGGAATATATATATATATATATATATATATATATATATATATATATATATATATATATATTACCTACTGGCGGTCGCCAGTAGGTATATATAGTTAGGATTTTTTCCCTATGGGATTTTTGAAAATTCTATGTCTAATACCTTTGGCGTTTGTGGACGGAATCGGCTGAAATTTCCAGGAAAATGGCACATTTTGTTTCTGAGCAGCCCCTGAAAATTTGGGGGGGGTTCGTCAAGGGGGGGCCGAGAAAAAAGGGGGGTCCCAAAACGCGTTTTTCCAATGTTAATTTCCATAGGGCGGTTGGCCTCACTTTTAGCCCGAACGGCTGAATGGATTTGCACGAAACTTGGCAAAATTGTAGGGACTGTTAGCCCGATGTGCCTTTGCTAGGTCTCAATATATGTGCTTCAGTGGATTTTGAGAAATTAACGTTCAAAAAAGATATATATCTGTAACAGCGCTCCGGGTAGCGCTCCGGTTCGCGTACTTTTCGCGTAACGGAACTTTGCGATGCGAAGCTGATTGGCTCTCCGGTGTCTGTCAACATTCTAAACAGTCCGGAGCGGCCGCCATCTTGTCTCTCGGTAGGATCGAGAGACAAGAGGAGGCCAAAACAAAGGGGGAAATTACCATAAGGGGGCATAGTAGATCCTCGTTGACCCCCTAGGTTTTATGTGGAGGTTTTAAAAGGGCCAAGCAGGGCAAAAAAAAAAAATTTTTTTTTTTTTTTGCGTGGGGAGCACCCAGTCTGCGAACCGGAAAGCGTTCTGGGCAGCGTACTATAAGGAAAAAAGAATGATAGACTTTTCAAATACTGTATGTTAATTGTTTGTTGTTTTTGTTGATCATTTTTTAATTTCTTTTTTTTTAAGCTTTTTTTTTTATTGTGATTGTGTTTCATAATTTATTAAACTTTCTAACATTTCACTGTCAGAAATTTCATAATTGTCATTGAATATACTTTGTAGTCTTTGAGGGTGTAAAATGTCCTCATTTTTAAGGAGGTCATCTACTGCTTGCACACATTGCAGTAGTTCTTGGTCTCTAGTTTCATCCATAAATTCATTTTCATTTTCATTTTGATAAATGTTTTCTTGGCTGCTCTCTTGCAGGACAATTTTAAATTCAACTTTCTGTTCGCCTTTCATTTTGCCTGAAATTTGGATAAAAAAAATATATATTAGTGGAGATAGGGCACTGTTGGGATTAATTTTAGATAGGCAGTTTTTATCAGTGAATTTATCTTTTGGCAGTGTATAGTATCAGAGTGGAAGTAGGAATTTAAAAAAGTGTCTGTGATTTAACCAAGAGAAGCCTAACTCCATCCATAACTATAACAGAGAAGTCTATCTAAATCTATAACTACTACAGAGGGATAGTATATAACTATCTGAAAAAGTTTACCATATTAACTTATAGTGCACAATATACTTCAGTTTTAAAAATATCAACTTACCTTTACAAACAAGTTGAAGAGTTTAGTGATAATTCAATTGGAATGTACAACAAGAAGTAGCAGTCAAAATGGCTGTGTTTCCTTCTCTTCCTTTATATATATTCAGGTATATAACCAATCAAATGTCAGGTAATAAAAGTAGTAAATGAAAGTAACATTTTCATTGGTTGTCAATTCCAACACTTCAGATGTGTTTTGTGAAGTAATTTACCTCACGGTATTTAGAGAGGTCTACAGGCTTAATGGCTAAATGGAATTTCAATCAAATTTGTGAAAATGAAAGGGATTGTTATGTAGTATGAGCTGATGTATATTTGGTGAGAGTGTCTCCAGTCGTTTTTTTGTGAATTACTTTCCCACCTTTTTTATTGGACCGCTTCCCGGTATGCGTCCCGGTCCGCGAACCAGCAGCGTTACGGGAGTCCACCATTTTGTGTTTCGGTCGAATCAAGATACAAGATGGAGGGCAAATAATGTTCAGAATGGGTAGAAGGGGGCACGGTAGATGTATCTTGACCCCCTAGGTTTTCTGAGGGTGGCTGAGGAGGACCATATGTGCGGGAAAAAAACATTTTTTGTTTTTAAATTTTGCGCGGTTAGCTTCCAGTTTGCATACCGGGTAGCGCTCTGGGAGCGTAGTTTGTTGAAAATTAGAGAAAAAAGTTAGAGAAAAATAATACATGTGAGTGATCAGATGTAGGGTAGCTCTGAGAAGAGCTTTTAGGTTTATGGTACATTTAGGTACTTATAAGTAGGTACCAATGCACAGTCTTAAATTCAAAATGAAAATTCTGTTGCCCTCATCTGAGAAGTGAACTCCATCTCCTCTGTAGATATCTTGCATGTAGTAACGCAAGTTATTGTTGTACATGGAGCCCATTCCATGGTCTCTCATGTAAGCTGAAACAGATTTGTTTACATGCTTCCTCGACTTCTCAATTTGTGGACAAAATTGGTTGGACCACCTCCATTTCTGTCTTTGGCATATATTGGAATATACCAAGGCAGTTTGAGGAAAAAGTGCCATTAATTGCTCAAAGGTGTCCTTTAAAAGCATTTCCAGACCTACCCCAGTCAAAGTGCCCAAATCATTACCTCCACAGTGCACAATTAACAGGTCAGGTTTTGGCAAATGCATAAAGGTTTTCACCAAAGGTATCAATTGGTGACATTTTAATCCTCTTTGGCCCAACCACTTAATTTCCACAGCTTGTAAATTGAGGTTAGGTAAATTTCTGTTCTCAGCATACCTTTGAGCCCAGTAGATGTAACTATGTCCAACAATCCAGACATTAAACATGATGAGAGAAGGTTGGGCTGCAGTCAGATGAAGTGTGGTAATGAAAGGGCAGTTGAAACAGTAGGAGTTTGTAAAGAAAAAAAACTGTGGATTTCCAGTGCTAATGATTCATTAGCAGTGATTGGTGCATTTCCATTTCTGAAAACAGAAAGTTAGGGTGCATGGATGTGTTCTTTGAAAGAAGTAATTTGAATGGTCAAGGAAAAAACATTTAATGAAAGATTGCACTGGATACGCAGGTGCACTGAGAGTTCAGAGTTCAATTGAAACATTGTTGTGTGAACTTGCAAACATGAGAGGTCTTTCAGGAGGTGGTTGCTAAGCAAAAAAGGCAGAGAGGGCAGAGGGGGGAAGGGTTTTGATTTGAAAAAAGTGAGGGAAGAGTTATGATTGGCTAATATGAGAGATATGTGTAATGAATATCAGCATTTCTGGGCTTTCTATAGCTGCAGCCTCTGGAGTGCATCCTCTTTGTTCTGCTGAAGACAATTTGGTGTATTTCTGAGACTGTTTTGAAACTCAAAAAGTATTTGCTAAGGTGAGAAAAGATTTATTTAATTTAGATAGAGAATAGTATAATTTAAGGAGAAAATGATGAAGAAAGCTGTGTTTTTAAAATGTGGCTTTGTCTCAAGTGATATACAAATAGATTTTGTTTCTTTGAGAAATTGTAAATGCATATTCTGTGTAGAAATCTGGCATGCAGTAACGCAAATTATTGTTGTACATGGAGCCCATTCCATGGTCTCTCATGTAAGCTGAAACAGATATGTTGTGTTTAAAAACGATTTTTGAAAACAATTACATTTCTGGATATGTTCTGCTAGAGCTTCATAGGTTGTTTGGGCCATATTTATAAGGCATTTGAGTGTCTCTGATGTTATTGTTCCCATTTTAATTGAAGAGCTTTCTTCATGGGGCTAGTTTCTTGTAAATACGCTCCCACCTGTGCTTGGAAAATTTAGATTTTGATTATGGGAGTTACATAGCCATGTTAAAAATGTCCCAAAAATGGTGCAAGGGCATTCAAAAAAACGCTTTCATGTGTCTTAAGGACATTTTTAGTCATTTCCTCTTGAATGTAGGTATACAATTGATTTATATGTTGTGTTTAAAAACGATTTTTTGAAATCAATTACATTTCTGGATATGTACTGCTAGAGCTTCATAGGTTGTTTGGGCCATATTTATAAGGCATTTGAGTGTCTATGATGTTATTTTTCCCTTTTTAAATGGAAAGCGTTCTTCATGGGGCAAGTTTCTTGTAAATACGCTCCCACCCGTGCTTGGTAAATTTAGATTTTGATTATGGGAGTTACATAGCCATGTTAAAAATGTCCCAAAAATGGTGCAAGCGCATTCAAAAAAATGCTTTCATGTGTCTTAAGGACATTTTCAGTCATTTCCAACTGAATGTAGGTATACAATTGATTTATATGTTGTGTTTAAAAACGATTTTTTGAAATCAAATACATTTCTGGATATGTTCTGCTAGAGCTTCATAGGTTGTTTGGGCCATATTTATAAGGCATTTGAGTGTCTATGATGTTATTTTTCCCTTTTTAAATGGAAAGCGTTCTTCATGGGGCAAGTTTCTTGTAAATACGCTCCCACCTGTGCTTGGCAAATTTAGATTTTGATTATGGGAGTTACATAGACATGTTAAAAATGTCCCAAAAATGGTGCAAGGGCATTCAAAAAAACGCTTTCATGTGTCTTAAGGACATTTTCAGTCATTTCCAACTGAATGTAGGTATACAATTGATTTATATGTTGTGTTCAAAAACGTTTTTTGAAATCAATTACATTTCTGGATATGTACTGCTAGAGCTTCATAGGTTGTTTGGGCCATATTTATAAGGCATTTGAGTGTCTATGATGTTATTTTTCCCATTTTAATTGAAGAGCTTTCTCCATGGGGCAACTTTCTTGTAAATACGCTCCCACCTGTGCTTGGCAAACTTTGTTTTTGATTATGGGAGTTACATAGCTATGTTAAAAATGACCCAAAGATGGTGCAAGGGCAATAAAAAAAAACGCTTTTATGTGTCTTGAGGACATTTTCAGTCATTTCCTCTTGAATGTAGGTATACAATTGATTTATATGTTGTGTTCAAAAACGTTTTTTGAAATCAATTACATTTCTGGATATGTACTGCTAGAGCTTCATAGGTTGTTTGGGCCATATTTATAAGGCATTTGAGTGTCTATGATGTTATTTTTCCCATTTTAATTGAAGAGCTTTCTCCATGGGGCAACTTTCTTGTAAATACGCTCCCACCTGTGCTTGGCAAATTTTGATTTTGATTATGGGAATAACATAGCCCTGTTAAAAATGACCCAAAGATGGTGCAAGGGCCATCCAAAAAAACGCTTTTATGTGTCTTAAGGACATTTTAAGTCAATGAGGAAACATATGTGATGTAATTCTGAAAAAAGGAAAAAAATTCCACTTTTTTCAATTACATTAGTAGTGTTTCCTAAGTTTATGAATGGCATTGTGCAGATGAAGTTTAGGTCTGACCACAGATTCAAAACAGGTGTGGCCTTTGTTCAAGAGTGAAGTGGACATGATTTACTTCATTGGTAGGCCTTCACATGTATTATCTCCTTTGTATTCTTCAACAAGCGAAAAACTCTTCTGCAACCGTGAGTAGGCCTCACCTTAAACAAACCTCTGGAAAGGCCACACCTTATCGCCATCCTGAATCAATCATTTAAAATGTTACGGAGAGATTTATGATAGGTGTATGCCTGTTTTGTACCACTGTGCGTCACTTTTGTGACGCAGTGGTGGTGCAAAAGATTTGCTATGTTAAATAATAAGTAGGGTGTTAAGTTTTTGATGACTGTTATTCATTTACTGTTTGGTAATAGTGGTTTATAACATTTTTTATTATATTTTTCTACAGATTCAACTGCAGATCATTTCAAAATTTGAAAATGCCAACTAAGAATCGAATTAGAAAGGCTAGAAAACATCAAAGACAGCAGGATCATCTATTATTGCAGCAGTCCTCTCCCAAAAAAACTTGTGAAATCACCAAGAAAGCTCCGGGTAAGACCACGAAATCATTCATAAGAAATATTTGTAGTAAAAAAAGTATTTCTACAGGAAATGTTTCAGTCCAGAAAAAGAGAAGCAATTTAAATGGAAAGGAAAGACCAATCAAAAATGTTACTGCTAGAGCAAGAGATAACTCTGTGCATGATAGTAGAAGGAAACAACAGTTTAGGGACATTCGAAAACGAATGTTCCGCAACAGGATAATAGTTAATTTATTAAAAAATATTAAGAAAGGCCTACAGAAAGTGGCATTTTATAAGAAAAAGAAAAATGTAGAGAAAATTATTGATCATGCTTTCGAAATTAAGCGAAAGTTGTTTATTTTGGTAATCAATAGAATTAGGACACTAAACAAGGTAATTTCTGATTTCAAATCAAATAGTAGATGGAAGAGAGTAGTTAATCGTAGTAACTTTTGTGAAGTTTTTTCCGGAGAATGGATGCATAGTTCAAGTTGTGAGGCATTTTTTAATGAGGAGAGTTATTTTCAGGATAATGATTTGGTGTTTGCAGTTGACACCAGTGGTCGAGCTTATGAAGTGAAGGATGGTTGTCCAGTTGAAAAAGAAAAACTTGTGACAACCGAGATAGAAGAGGTGTTAGGTAATGAGGTTTTAGAAAGACGTCCTAAAGGTCCTGTGTACATTTGGAAGTGTAGTTCTATTTGCAGTGTGCGACAGGATTCCATCAATTTGCTTTGTGATTTTGTACGGACATTTAATAAGAAAAGTTTGAAGCAGAAAATGAAGTTGTTGCAAGAATTAGATCCTTGCAGAGTGAGACAAATGACAGGTTTGCGTGGTCATTCACTGGCTTGTCTTTCCAGGAGAGTATGCCAGAGTGTTTTTCATCATTTCAGGATGCTAGCAGTGCATCATAATAAAGTGAGGAAATTAGTGAGAATGTTGTATCATGCTAAGAGTCCAGCAATTATGCTTAAACAATTATGTGCTACTCTTTTGCATGGTTCTGAAATAGATGTTAAGAATATTTGTGAAGAAATTGAGTTTTGTTACTTTGGAAGTAAAGATGAGAATGTTCAAATTGACCCAGAAGTAGAGGGTAATGTTGAAGATAATGTACAGGTTTCCAGTACAGATAATTTTCAGAAGGAAATTGCCACGTTTCAGATGAAATCAAGTGAGAGGCCTAATTTCACTTGTGTGTGTTGTCGACGCACTTATTACAAGAATCAGATTAAGTTAGTGGATTTATATGCAAAAAGTGAAAGGGAAAATAATAGTGAATGGAAGGATTTTGCCACATACTTGATGGTAGAAAATTGTTTTGATTTGGGATCGGATCAACGTGTGTGTACTTATTGTTCTAACAAATTAAACCAAAACCAGATGCCTGCTAGGGCGGTTCATAATAATCTGGAATTGGTTGAGATTCCTTCTGAATTGAAGGATTTAAATACTTATGAATCTATTTTGATTCAAAGTATCCATCCCTTTCAGGCTATTGTAAGAATGGAGCCAAAGACAGGGAAGTTGCCGCCATCAGATTTACAGAGAGGATTAAAGGGAAGAGTTGTTTATTTGCCTCTAGATTTGAACAAAAACATTAACACAATTGGAGTAGAAAAAGTGGAAGAGGAACCTCTGGTTATCTTAGTTAACGGGGTTCCGACAAAAAATAAGAAAATATGGCAAGATTTAGTGGATGTTAGGAAAGTCAAAAAGGCAACATTGTATTTGAAGAAAAATAATAAGTACTATAAGAATGTATATGTTGCAGAAGAGGAAGTAAGTGATGAAGAGGATAGCGATTTGTGTGCTGGCCAAATTGAGAAAGTAGAGGCCTCTAAAAGTGAAGAAATATATGAACATTATAGTGTTCATCCTTTGCATTCCAAGGAAGTCATGGGGAATGCTATTGAGTTGTTTCAAATGAAACAAGCCAAAGGGAGTCCCATTAGTGTTTGGGAGGAAAGTTTGGAAGCTCGGTGTTTCCCACAGCTATTTCCAACAGGTCAAGGAGGAAGATATGATGAGCGACCTCATCAAATTCCTGCGTCTGAATACCGGACTTTACGATTGTATGCAGAAGATCCTAGGTTTCGTCAATGCATTCCCTATTTGTTTCATCTCTTGTTTGAAAGCGATCTGTCTGGACTGTCATATGCAGTGAACCACATCTTAAAAAGTGGTATACAGATGCGAAACATCTCGGCAAGTGACTTTATGCATAAAGTCAATGTCCAAGACAGTATTTTGGATTCTCACCTAATTAATCTCATGGCGTGTCAGCGTGGTACTAATGAATACTGGTACCGTCGTCATGGTGATTTAAAATGTATGCTGAGGAATTTAGGAACTCCAACACGGTTCCTCACTCTGAGCTGTGCCGAGTATGGCTGGGAAGACTTACTTGAATTTCTACGAGAGGCAAATGGAAATATTGAAAACATTGAATTCAAGACACCTGGAGAACTGTGTTCTTTGGATCCAGTGAATGTATGCAGGTACTTCAATCATAGATTTGAAGCTATGATGTCTTTCATCACAAATAAGAAGAATCCACCTCTTGGAGAGGTGTTGGATTTCTTCTGGAGAAAGGAGTACCAAGCAAGAGGTGCTCCTCATATACATATGTTGCTGTGGATCAAGGATGCACCTAAATTTGGAACAGATCCGGATGACTTAGGGATGAGTTTCATAGAACAGTATTCTACGTGTGCTGTTCCAAACGCAACGGAGAAGAAAAGCCTAAGAGAACAAGTTCTACGTTTCCAAAGCCATCGTTGTGGAAAGTACTGTCGTCGTAAATTCAGAAACAAGGACAAGTTCTACAACAAATGTCGTTTCAACTTTCCACGACCGGTGATTTCTAAAGGAAGAGTGAACAGTTTGATGTCTTCTCTGCGACATAATGTGACGAGGAAATCACCCAAAAATACATACAATTTGAAAAGGAATGAAGAGTCCAAGTACATCAACGACTACAACCCAGTGATTTTGTCCATGTGGAATGCTAACATGGATATACAGTTCGTGGCTGACAACTGTATGGCTGTGGCTCGGTATGTGACATCTTACATCACCAAAAAAGAAAAGACAGAATTGAAGGATATGTGGGAGGACATTTCCCATGAAAAGAGCCTCAGTAAGAAGTTGTACAGTTTCAGTCTGAAGATGTTGTCGCATCGAGAAATTGGAGCTTACGAATGTTCTGACCGGTTGTCTTCAGCAAGTCTTTATGCCAAATGCAGGAGTATCGTTTGGGCGAGTCTTGGTCTTGCTGCAACGCGTAATCGAGTTCTGAAACCTGTGCGGGAAATTGAGTATTTGGCGGAAAAGGAGCCAAACAGTACCGACATTTTGAAGACCAACATGTTGGATACATATTATCCAAATCGAAGCAGTCACCTTGAGAATGTTTGTCTGTATGAGGTTCTACAAAATTACATATTCAAGAGGAACATCAAAGAAGATATTGAGAAAGGAGTGTATTCTGTAATTGGAAGTGAGGGATGTTTGGTCAAGCAAAGAAAATGCCAATTAGTAAACCATCGAAAATTGAGTGGCGAATCTCCAGTAAAAAAAAAGGGGTTTTTCTATTTAGCACTTTTGCAACTTTTCAAGCCTTGGCGTGCAGAAGAGGAACTGCTTGGAGATTTCCTCTGTTACGAAGACTCTTTCACTGCTGCTAAGGAGACCATAGAATGTCCTGCTTTTCCCAAATATCAAGAAATGTTGACTTTGGAAATTGAGCAGGAAGCAACGATTGCAGCCGAGATTGCCAGAGACAGTTCTCAGGACAGTTAGAGTTCTGTTTCATTGAGTCAGGATCCACTAGGAGGACCTATTATCGAAAATGAAGCTGCCACTGCTATGAATGAAGTGGAAAGAGCCATGGCACATGCTCGGGAGGATGCGGTTAACTTAGAAGACTTGAAAAAACAACTCAACGTTGAGCAGAGGAAAATATATGATGAAGTTACCAAGCAAATTGATCATGGATTAAGTCATGAGAAGAAAGAGTGCTCATGTACGTCGTTGAAGCCTGTCCGACTGTCCGTGAGTGGAGAAGCGGGAACTGGGAAAAGTTTCCTTATTAAAGCAATTTCTTGTTATTTGCAGGAAAGGACTGAGTCATCGCTGTCTTGTGTTGTTACCGCTCCTACTGGACTAGCAGCACATAACATTAAAGGTATTACTTTGCATCGTCTACTGATGCTGCCAGTGGAGCATGACAACAAATTACAATACCACAGGTTATCTGGGTATGCTTGTTGTGAAGTTTCAAGAGTCTTGAGGAAAATGAAACTTCTTATCATTGACGAAGTAAGCATGGTTTCCAATGTCATGCTTGCCTTTGTGCATTTGAGAATGCAAGAAGTTCTTAAAACTGAGTATGATGTGTTATTTGGTGGCAAACACATCATTGTTTTCGGAGATCTTCTACAGCTGACACCAGTAAAAGGACAACCTGTGTTCAAAATACTCTCGCATGAAGATACCAGGAAGTGCCTAGGGAGCATTGGCAACGTCAATATATGGTTAAACTTCAATTATGCTGAACTGCATGAAAATATGCGTCAGGCAAAGGATGAAGATTACAAGAATATTCTACAAGATATTAGAATTGGAAAAGTGACCGAGCATGGAAAAAAAGCATTACATGCACGATTACTGTCAAATTTATATCCAGAACAAGACGTTGTGCCTGAGAATATTTTTCAGAAAATTACTGAGAAGAAATCCGGAATATGTTTGATGCCAACTCTTGCAGAATGTGCCATCTTCAACAACAAAATGTTGAATTTAGAAAAGCAAGAGATTGTGAAACTTGAAGCTATTGACAGAATAGAGCATATGAGATCAACAATTATTTTGTCTGAGAATTTGAAATCTAAATTGGATTCATTAGAGAAGACTATATCTAAAACAGCGGGTTTTGAAAAGACTTTGAATGTGTGTTTAAATTGCCGAATCATTTTGAGAAGGAATTTACATGTTGAAAGAGGTTTGGTAAATGGATCAATGGGTAATGTTGTTGATTTTGAGAAATACAGAAGTAGAGATGGAATTGAATTTCTAAAAATTAAATTTGATGGCATTGAGGAAGTACAGCTAATTGGTCGTTGTTCTGCTAGGTTTTTGCTTGTTAAAGACTTATATGTTCGCCGTAAACAGTTTCCTGTTTGCTTGGCATATGCGGTGACAATCCATAAATCGCAAGGTTTAAGTGTAGACAGTGCATTGGTGAATATTGGCAGTTCTGTGTTCAAGGAGGGTATGGCATATGTGGCATTGTCACGAGTTAGAACTTTATCGGGATTGTACTTGATTGACTGTGATGTCACAAACATTTGTGCAGATCTTGATTGTGTTAAGGAATACAATAGGTTAAGAAAAGAGTATGCGCCACATTTGCCTCAATATCCTTTGTTTGAGAAACGTGTGGTAGGCCGGAAACAAAGAAATATCAGTAATAGTAGGGAGGTTGTAGCAAAAAGCCCAAAAGTCGATGAACCAAAAATTGTAAGCAGAAAGAAAATGGATTCTGTTGAAGATGTTGTTGGTTTTCAATTTAAAAACAGTTCTGGTGTCAACTGCTATGCTAATGTAGTTGTTAATGTTGTCTTTTCACTAGAGACTTTAAAGGAACAGATTGTGATCAATTCTGAACAAAGTTTATGCTGTTTGTTGAATTCTATGTTAGAGAAATGTAGCACTGATAGAACAAAAGTAGAAAGTGTGTCTGAAGTTCGTTGTCTATTAGACGAATGTTCAGGTCAAACAGACTTCTCAGAAAATATTCAGCAGGATTGTCAGGAGTTTTTAATGTATATGCTTGATGTATTGCAAGATGAGGGTGTAGATGTAGATCACCTGTTTGGGCTTTCTTATCAATGGCAGCATGACTGCGAGAACTGTAGGGTATCAAGTACTACTAGTGTAGACTCAGAAAGATTTATTTATTTAACTTTGCCAGACAGTAAATCAGTCTCCTTTAATAAGCTAGTAAAAGCAGCTGATCACAACATGGAGTGTAGCCAATGTAAATCTGAAATGATGTCAACATTATTTATACGAAGATATGGCCAGTATGTCATTTTAATGATCCAACGATGTAGGCCTGATGTATCAAAATTGACAACTTTAATAAAAAATGTTGTTGCTTCGCAGTTGTCAATATCAGGAAGGACTTTTGTAACTGCAGCAATTATCTATCACGATGGTCCTTCAACAACATCAGGACATTACACAGCTTATTTAAAGTCTAGAAACGGCTGGTCATTCTGCAACGATTCTGTTGTAACTTTCAAAAAAAAATTGCCGTATGACCTTAAAAATTCTTACCTGGTGTTTTTAAAACCAAAATTTTAAGGAAAGAATCTCGGGATTTGCTCTGAGGAATTGCAAAAGGTTCATGAAGTAGAGGGAATGTAAGTCTGCAATGCTGTCTAGATTATTGGTCCAAAACTTTTAATTATAATGTCATTTTAAAAATCCAACTATATAAACCTGATGCAAGAAAGTCTGCTTCATAGTAAGCAGTATCAGTGTCATAGGAAAAGTAGAACATGAGTGAGCAAGAAAGGTAAGATATTTGTAGTCCAGGATTGTGAAAGTAATCTTAAATGTTTTCTTTCTGAAAGTTGCGAAAATAGAAAATGACGGGATTTGATTACAAGAATTACAAGAGTTGTAAATCGCTCCAACATGATTTGGCCATGTGGAAACATGTGGTAGAATGTGAGAAGTCTTTTATTGTATGTAACATATTTTTCAAAACGATGGAGGTTTTCTTTCAGAAAGTGGCGGGCTGAAAATATTAATAGCACAACAGAGTGTACGCTGTTCATAGGACATCCTTCGACGTTATGGAAAGTAAGTTAATTTTAAGGAGATTTGAATTCAGATTTCTTATGTTGTATGGGTTTTTTAAACACAATCATTTTGATTGTGTTTTTTTTCCCCGCTGTTACATGATGAATACCTTCAAGTCACTGATTTAAGTGAAATTTGATACATTCTGAGAACAGCAAAAATAAACCATTTAACATGTATAATTAATGTTCTACTTTTTGTACTTATGATATACATTTAGAAATGTGAGGTAGACATGGAGAAACTGAGGCTTCTGTAAATATCAAAGTTAATGCATACACTGCTGCACTTCTGGGTACTGTTTTTTTATGCTGGACTACATCTGCACTATGAGATACCTAAGCAAAGGCAACACAGGTGATGTGATTGTGAAATGAGCAAAAGAAACTCCACGTTTTTCAATTAAATTAATTGTGTTTTCTAAGTTTACGAATGACATTGTGCAGATGAAGTTTAGGTCTGTCTATGGACACAGAAGAGGTCTGGCCGTTGTTTAAGAGTGAAGTGGACATGTTTTACTTCAATGGTAGGCCTTCACATGTATTATCTCCTCTGTATTCTTCAACAAGCATAAATTTAATATGCAACCCTGAGTAGGCCTCACCTTAAACAAACTTTTGGAGAGGCCACACCTTATCGTCATTCTGAATCAATCATTTAATCTATCACATTTAACTTCTATTAGTTCTACTGCTTCATTTGTTAAATCCTTAATTTCCTGCGTTTGCTACTTCCCTCATTCCTTTCTCTATTACTTAATTATTCTGCTCCTTCCACTATATTCTCAGTCCCTCTCTTCTCATACTTCTTCACTCTTGTTCACTCACTCTGTCTCTATTAATGTTACTGTTTCTGATTGATCACAACATTTTTTTTAAAACAAGAACAGTAAGTATAAGGGAAGGAAACAGACAGTTATGTTACAAGAAAGAAAGCTATAGGGAGTAAACAAAAGATACTGTTACTCGCAATCCACTGCTGATGATGTCATTGACCATGTCAGGAATGATGTAATATGTGACATCATCAGCAGTGGATTGCGGGTAACAGTATCTTTTGTTTACTCCCTATAGCTGTCTTTCTTTTAACATAACTGTCTGTTTCCTTCCCTTATACTTACTGTTCTTTTTTTAAAAAACATTTTTTGATTCGCTCCCGGTTCGCGTACCGGAGTGCGAACCGGGAAGCGAACTAAAAGAAATAGAGGTTGGCAGAGTTCCAAATATTCTACCAATTTTTTTATAATGGGGAGGTAGTTCTGAAAAGAACTTTTTTTTTGTTTTTGTTGTTTTAAATTTTTTTATTATTTTTCAGAACATTTTTTTAATTTTTTTGTATTTTCTGAACATTTTGATATTTTTTTGTTTTTTTTGGGAGAGGGGGGAAATAAAAACGATTCATTGTAAAGGGCTCAACAGGAGCAACAAAAAAAAGAAGAATTTATTGTTTGGGGCGTTTCGGGCAAACATGATTATCAATAGCTTTGATAATTAGAGTAATGCTACTTTCTCTGTAGCAAATGAGTTGATTACAGCGCACGCACACTTGTTTCACTTCCCCAAACTTCATTTGTATGTTTGGGACCATCTCCCTCGCCTCTGGTCCCGTCACTTCTTGTACAACCGATCTTCTGGCCATCGCAGGGGGATTTTGTTGCTCATCACGTAGCTGGGCAGCACTATAGTTGTTAGGATGCCACCTACTCATATGCCGATGCATAGTGTAGTTGCCGTAACTGTATTTTTTATCAGTCCCCCTGGACAGTCTATCATTACATATACGGCAAAACACGTAGCATGCATTTACTTTTTTTTGGCCCTCGGGAAATTTAAAAAATTGCCAAATGTAGTTCTCCTTCCGATTATACCTCCTGGGCTCCTCTGGCAAAAACAGTGTCTCTTCCTGCTCTTCCTCCTCTTCCTGTTCTTCCTCTTCTTGTTGTATAATAACTTCAGCAGGTGGTCCTCTCTTCCTTGGATCTGGTGGAGGTGGTGGGTTAGAACCAGCTGAAGCTACTAATGAAGCCATATCTCAATGTTAATAAAGGCTCTTTCTCTCACCAAGATGAAAGTCAGAGTGAGGAAAGAAGGAGGGGTTTTCATCATTTGGGAAAAGCAAAAGTTCTAAACCAATGAAAAGTGTTAATTTTAGATCACATGACCTAGTATTACATCATTAGGAAACCAAAAGTGAAATGAACCAATGAAAAGTGTTATTACCGAGTCACATGACCTGCTGTGTTTATGTTTCGCGCTTTGCGCCGCTTTCCGGTCCGCTTCCGGGTCCGCTAACTTGGCGCGTCAAATGACGTATTACGCGACAACGCAAAACGTCATGCTAACGTAACAGTTACGCAAACGGAACGTTTACCGGTTCGCGGACCGGTCGCGGCTCCAAATTGAGCTAACGGGAAGCTAACCGGTTCGCGGACTGAGAGCGAAACAAAAAAAAAAAATTAAAAAAAATTGTATAAAAACATGTAAAATATATTTTAAGATTTAAAGAAGAATACATTTTACAGCTACAGATATTAGCTTTTAAAAAACCAATGAAATTCACTGAAAAAACCATAGGTTATAGACCATATATAGTTAGGAATTAGCATTTACAAAACCTTGAAAATTCAATGAAAAAACCATGGGTTATAGAACATATATAGTTAGGGATTAGCATTTACAAAACCTTATTTTACTCACACAAAACCATTGAAATTTCATATATAGTTAGTTGCACTAACTATATATTGCGCACCCGCAATCCACTGCTGATCATGTCACATATTACATCATTCATGACATGGTCAGTGACATCACTGATGACATCACTGATGACATCTCAAATGACATCACTGATGACATCACTGATGACATCTCAAATTACATCACTGATGACATCTCAAATTACATCACTGATGACATCTCAAATTACATCACTAATGACATCTCATTTGACATTACTGATCACATCACTGATGATATCATTCATGTGATAATACGATAAACCTCTTCAGACTCTAATATAACCTTAGATACAATCAGTGTAAACAGACACTCACAGACTGTCACTCATCCATGGAGTTACTCACACACCTAGTCAGTCATGCAAACAATCAATCACACCTCCATTTCCTCAACTATACAGTTATACACACCTTACTTATTCAAACATATACTAACACACATTTACTCTCTTATACAATCCCTGATACAAGTTTACAATGATCCATACAGCCACTCACACATTCACTGGCTCTTATGCACAGTTATTTATATATGTCAACTCTCACATGTACTGTGTTTTACATATGTACTTACTTTGACAGGTAGCACTGAGATATCCATTCACTCACCTATAGACTCATGCACACAGTCAACCGCCCATACAGCTGTTTCCACATGCACTTTTGACCCCATACATCTAGTGAATCAACTGCTCACACATCTATGCACAGAGTCATACACCTCCCAGTCACTCACACACACACTCAGTCTCCCATACAAATACTCGGGCAACCAATCAATAACCCATATAGTTACTCATATAGCTACTGATCAACACATGCAGCAGTTTACAGAACAACAGACATAATGATGCACAAATTAAGACAGTTTAGTCACTAACCCATGCACTAAGTGAGACACATTTAATCACTCTCTCATACAGTCAGTCATGCACCTACTAAATCCTTCATCCAGACACTTATACATCCACTCATTCTTCAATATGTAAGACATATTTTAACTTTACAGAAACATACAGTCACTGGGTGTTGTCATCAGTGATGTCATCAGTGATGTCATTTGAGATGTCATCAGTGATGTCATCAGTGATGTCACTGACCATGTCATGAATGATGTAATATGTGACAGGATCAGCAGTGGATTGCGGGTGCGCGATATATAGTTAGTGCAACTAACTATATATGAAATTTCAATGGTTTTGTGTGAGTAAAATAAGGTTTTGTAAATGCTAATCCCTAACTATATATGTTCTATAACCCATGTTTTTTTCATTGAATATATATATATATATATATATATATATATATATATATATATATATATATATATATATATATATATATATATATATATATATATATATATATATATATATATATATACATATATATATATATATGCTATGGGAGGAGCAGGTCCTGATGGGCGAATACACAGAAACAATGCAAAATAAGGTTATGCTTTATCTGAGGTACATTGATGACCTGTTTTTTATTTGGAGGGGAACACAGGAAGAGGCTATGGATTTTGTAAAAAAACTAAACACGAACAACTTGAACCTAGAATTCACATCACACATCAACAAGGAAAAGGTTACTTTCCTAGATGTGGAGGTTTATATCAGGGAAGGAACTCTGCAAACTAGGCTACATAGAAAAATAACTGCCGGCAACACGGTTTTACACGCCAGCAGTCAGCATCCCCAACACTTGATCCGCAGCATCCCCTATGGGGAGATGCTAAGACTGCGGAGAATTTGCAGCTCCGACTTGGAGTGCGATCTGGCGCAGCAAGCCAGTAAAGCGAGATTTCTGCAAAGAGGTTATAGCAGTACGCTAATAGAAGGAGCCATTAGACGTACTAGAAAAATCACAAGGGAGAATGCACTTATGCCTAGTATAAAATCCAGTGCAGAAAGTAACAACAATGAGCAAATTCAATCTAGAGCCATTGTAACTTACAGTAACCAACATTCCCAGATCAGGAAAATCTTAAATAAGAACTGGAATCTGGTCAAAGGTGACCCTATTATAGGTGACCTAGTACCCGAGAAACCCAACATAACTTTTCGTAAATCTCCCAGCCTTGCCAGTGCCCTAGTCAGTAACATGTTAGAACCCATGAAGTCCTGGATGGATCACATCACTGGTTTCAAAAAGTGTCTTACCTGTAAGGCCTGTCGCCACGGAATTAACAAGACCCAAGTCCCACGTCCTTTCTCTGATAAACCCTTCATTATTAACAAAAGGTTAACTTGCAAGACAGAATACGTGGTATATGTCTTGCAATGCCCTTGTGGATTGCAATATGTTGGGAGCACGCGCCCACCTGCACACAAACGCATTCTACAACATCTGAGGGCAATCTCCGGGAAGGACCAGGCCTACCCAGTGGCCAGACACTTTGAAACAGTGCATAATAGTGACCCCAGTGGCTTACAGTACTTCCTTGTGGACTCAGTGTTGCCTCTGAAAAGAGGGGGTAACCGGGACGCAAAATTGCGTCTCCTGGAAACCAGATTCATTCTTGAATTCAATACAAAGAGCCCAGGGGGCTCAACAATAGCGAGGATCTTTACACCTGCCTCTAGCTGTAAATCACGTTCTTTAGGAGTTATTCCTGGTGTGAATAGTAATTTCCCCTAGCTGACTCTCATTCTGTTTTTATCTGACTTCGTTACCTGCAGTTAACTGTAGCATGTTTTTAATCACCAGTATTAGCACTCATTCACTTTATTAATATTGTTTGCTTTGCAGTAACTATAGGAGGATGTTTTAAAAAGTGCATGTCCTTATTTCTTGTTATTCAGCTTGTGCAACTGCTATATGAATGCCCACTGGGGCATTATAACTTCTTTTTAAAGTGAAGCCGTGCGTTCTTAAAACGATAAATGAAGGTTCCTGTAACGATTCTGTGCTATATAACGAGTAATTTTCGTGTATGTATATGGAGCACAATCTAGGAATTTAATCGCTATGGTTTAACTATTTCTAACCATGTGTGTATATATATGAAATGAAACTCATTTTTGGTTTAACTAGTATACATAAAACTTTTTAACCATGTATATATATGAAATGAAATTTATCTATTTATTTGTATAGATTTTAAAACGACATTGGTTGTACTCCAACACTGCATCTCTGCACATGGGAACCTCTAGGGCACTATGCCCTTTATCTATGTTTGAATGAACGCAGTATGTCTTCACTGTTTATGATTTCTAAAAAAATGCAATTTGCACAGGTGAACTGAATTATGCATTCGCACTTTAAAAACCCTCGTTTATGTTCATGACACTTTATGTGAACAAGCCTCTCTCGAGGTGAAACGCGTCATGGTGGAATTGCAGGCTTTAATTTTGGCACGTAATAAACTGCACTAAGAAACTGCACCTACTTTGTGGTCTCGCATTTCTTCGTTGTTCTGCGTGGAAGGCAGATTGGAATACGACGATCTTTTGGAACATATATATATATATATATATATATATATATATATATATATATTACCTACTGGCGGTCGCCAGTAGGTATATATAGTTAGGATTTTTTCTCTATGGGATTTTTGAAAATTCTATGTCTAAAAGAGCCCAAATGTAGCCCAAATATCACCCAGATGTAGCCCAAGTATAGCCCAATGACAGAATGTCCCAGAGTGTTCTAAAGAACAACTAAGCGCTAACAGTCCTACTTATTACAAAGGTATGGCACACCTGAAGCCATCTTGATTGGAATAAAGTGGTAACTCTTAAAACATTTAATTTAAAAAGAAACAACATGAGGGGGTATATTTTGCCATAGAAAGTATGATTAGTGCTGCAGAATGAAAAATTAGGGCACATTTTGAGTGACTTCTCAAATCCTTTTCTATTTCATTAAAACATTCTGACATGCAGTCTCCCAAAATGGCCACCAGAGACAAAAGAGCCCAAATGTAGCCCAAATATCACCCAGATGTAGCCCAAGTATAGCCCAATGACAGAATGTCCCAGAGTGTTCTAAAGAACAACTAGAGCGCTAACAGTCCTACTTATTACAAAGGTATAGCACACCTGGAGCCATCGTGATGGGAATAAAGTGGTAACTCTTAAAACATTTAATTTAAAAAGGAACAAAATGAGGGGGTATATTATGCAATAGAAGGTATTATTAGTGCTGCAGAAAGAAAAATTAGGGCACATTTTGAGTGACTTTTCAAATCCTCTTCTATTTCATTAAAAATTCTGACATGCAGTCTCCCAAAATGGCCACCAGAGACAAAAGAGCCCAAATGTAGCCCAAATATCACCCAGATGTAGCCCAAGTACAGCCCAATGACAGAATGTCCCAGAGTGTTCTAAAGAACAACTAGAGCGCTAACAGTCCTACTTATTACAAAGGTATGGCACACCTGAAGCCATCTTGATTGGAATAAAGTGGTAACTCTTAAAACATTTAATTTAAAAAGGAACAAAATGAGGGGGTATATTTTGCCATATGAATTATGATTAGTGCTGCAGAAAGAAAAATTAGGGCACATTTTGAGTGACTTCTCAAACCCTCTTCAATTTCATTAAAAAATTCTGACATACAGTCTCCCAAGATGGCCACCAGAGACAAAAGAGCCTAAATGTAGCCCAAATATCACCTAGATGTACCCCAAGTATAGCCCAATGACAGAATGTCCCAGAGTGTTCTAAAGAACAACTAGAGCGCTAACAGTCTTACTTATGACAGAAGTATGGCACACCAGAAGCCATCTTGATTGGAATGAAGTGGTAAGTCTGAAAACACTCAATTTAAAAAGGAACAACATGAGGGGGTTAATTTTGCCATAGAAAGTATGATTAGTGCTTCAGAAAGAAAAATTAGGGATCATTTTGAGTGACTTCTCAAATCCTCTTCTATTTCATTAAAAAAATTCTGATATGCAGACTGAAACATGCACTTTGAATACCAGCAGCAGACGTCCCTGGTGAGTAGTAGCTTTACTACAGTGATCTAATGTGCAACTAGAGTGCTAACATTCAGAATTTATGGCAAATGTGTGACACATCTGAATGCCTTCTTGATGGAACCAAAGTAAACAAGCATTGAAAATGCAATAGATCTCGCCCTCGTTTAAGTTAAAGCCATTCTGTTTGTAATGAGGTGGCTTTTTAGCTTTGCTTTTATTAGTGTTTTTTCAACTTTCATGTAAATAACATGCATCTGTATGCATATAAGTATATGTATGCATGCATTTATGTTTGTATTTATATAGATATACAGATGATATATGTTTATATATGTATGTATATATATATATTCACTGAAAAAAACCATAGGTTATAGACCATATATAGTTAGGAATTAGCATTTACAAAACCTTGAAAATTCACTGAAAAAACCATAGGTTATAGACCATATATAGTTAGGAATTAGCATTTACAAAACCTTGAAAATTCACTGAAAAAAACCATAGGTTATAGACCATATATAGTTAGGAATTCGCATTTACAAAACCTTATTTTACTCACACAAAACCATTGAAATTCCATATATAGTTAGTTGCACTAACTATATATCGCGCACCCGCAATCCACTGCTGATGATGTCACATATTACATCATTCATGACATGGTCAGTGACATCACTGATGACATCACTGATGACATCTCAAATGACATCACTGATGACATCACTGATGACAACATCCAGTGACTGTATGTTTCTGTAAAGTTAAAATATGTCTTACATATTGAAGAATGAGTGGAGGTATAAGTGTCTGGATGAAGGATTTAGTAGGTGCATGACTGACTGTATGAGTGAGTGATTAAATGTGTCTCACTGAGTGCATGGGTTAGTGACTAAACTGTCTTAATTTGTGCATCATTATGTCTGTTGTTTTGTAAACTGTTGCATGTGTTGATAAGTAGCTATATGAGTAACTATATGGGTTATTGATTGGTTGCCCAAGTATTTGTATGGGAGACTGAGTGTGTGTGTGGGTGGCTGGGAGGTGTATGACTCTGTGCATAGATGTGTGAGCAGTTGATTCACTAGATGTATGGTTTCAAAAGTGCATGTGGAAACAGCTGTATGGGCGGTTGACTGTGTGCATGAGTGTATTGGTGAGTGAATGGATATCTCAGTGCTACATGTCAAAGTAAGTACATATGTAAAACACAGTACATGTGAGAGTTGACATATATAAATAACTGTGCATAAGAGCCAGTGAATGTGTGAGTGGCTGTATGGATCATTGTGAACTTGTATCAGGGATTGTATAAGAGAGTAAATATGTGTTAGTATATGTTTGAATAAGTAAAGTTTGTATAACTGTATAGTTGAGGAAATGGAGGTGTGATTGATTCTTTGCATGACTGACTAGGTGTGTGAGTAACTCCATGGATGAGTGACAGTCTGTGAGTGTCTGTTTACACTGATTGTATCTAAGGTTATATTAGAGTCTGAAGAGGTTCATCGTATTATCACATGAATGATATCATCAGTGATGTGATCAGTAATGTCAAATGAGATGTCATCAGTGATGTCATCAGTGATGTCATTTGAGATGTCATCAGTGATGTCATTTGAGATGTCATCAGTGATGTCATCAGTGATGTCACTGACCATGTCATGAATGATGTAATATGTGACATCTTCAGCAGAGGATTGCGGGTGCGCGATATATAGTTAGTGCAACTAACTATATATGGAATTTCAATTGTTTTGTGTGAGTAAAATAAGGTTTTGTAAATGCGAATTCCTAACTATATATGGTCTATAACCTATGGTTTTTTCAGTGAATATATATATATTGCCTGCATTTTACAGCATTTTACAGACATGTAGGACAAACCAATTGTGCTTGCCACGTCGATTAAATCCCCTTGTCTAACCCGGAGCATGTGTCCCGCTCATTTGTCAAAGAGGTGAGCATTGGATTTGGATATATATATATATATATATATATATATATTCACTGAAAAAACCAAAGGTTTTACACACGTTATAGTTAGGATGTAGCATTTACAAAACCTATGAAGTTCACTGAAAAAACCATAGGTTTGACACATGTTATAGTTAACTGGACATTGTACTCATATAAAACCAATGAAATTCCCCCGTTATAGTTACTTCAGCTAACTATAACTCGCGCGCCCGCAATGCACTGCTGAGTGACGGAATTGTGATGCAAAGAGACGCAAGGGCATCATAAATCTGCCCCTATGTGTTTTAAACTGCCCTTTAAATTACAATCAACACTCTCTTTGAAGAGACCCCCCAGTTTTTTTAACACCTCTTAACTCCTCCCATGCTCATGACAGAGCCGCTCCGGCATGAGCATCGCCTGAGCTGTCCTCATGACAGAGCGGTTCTGTCAAGGCCCTGCCGATGCGCTTGCGCAGCACTGATTTTGCGCCTGCGCGGCGTGTTCTATTGACTGAGCGGGGTCATGACGGAACCGCTCTGTCATGAGCACAGCTCAACCACGGCTCGTGAAGGAGTGGCTCCATCATGAGCATGCGAGCACCACTCACCCCCCCGCCCCCCTAATGCTGAGGCGGAATTGCCACCGCAGCAAAGGAGTTAAAGTCCTGGAAACAACACCATTTAACATTTAATATCATTTACCACAAATGTTTTCATATATCAGTGTTGCTGAACTCACTCAGTGAAATGTCGCTGTTTTCATTAAATCACTTTTAAGGCACTCCTTATGACAATGCACCCAATCCTGTGTGGAAGTTCTTATATAAAACATGACACTGGTATAACCAGGATAGACAAAGAAATGACACAGTGATGGAAAAGTTTCTTTATTTTTTATACTCACCTAAGAAATAGTAACAAAGTAAAAGTAAATTTCTTTTAAAAACATAGTATCTGTGGAAGAAAAGTAAAAATAAGATTATAATGTACATTTCATAAAACAAAAAAAAGTAGGAGTGAATGAAACAGAAAGTAAAAGAAAAGAAGACTAAGGAAGAGAGAAAGAGACAGAGACAGAATGTCTAGTATATAAATCAATAAGTAACATAATTAATTGCAAGAGATAATAGCACTGAAGGAATGAGTGTCTAAACGAAAGTAAAGTGAGAGAGAAAATAAAAGTATGATCAGTGATAGTACACGAAGTAAACAGTCTCTTAAAGAAACACAGTAAGAGTACAGGAATATCTTAAGGAAATAAATAAAATAAAGGAAAAACAGTAGGAGAAACAGAGTGAAAAAGGGTGAGTAACAGAAAGTAAACGGAGTACAAATAGACAAGCACTGCAAGACACATATAAATAGAAATAAAGTAGGGTAAGAGAAGTAAAGTATGGGCCTTATTTAAGAAGGCCTTGCGCCGCCCATGCGTCACTTTTACCATGGCAAAAATTGGTGCATCGGTGGCGCAAGGCTTTCATAAATGAGGCCATTTACATTTAAGTTTAAGAATGGAGCATAATTAATGAAAGCAGAGTAAGGGAACAAATATCAGATACAGTAAGACAAACAAATTAAGATTCTAGAAACAAAGGTGATGCAAGGTCAATAAACATGAGTCACCATGAGACAACAGTAGAAACAAACTGAAGAGATAGATAGACTGAATAAGTCAATAGTGACAGAAACGATGTTACAGAAACAGGAGAAAAAATTAAACAACACAAAATGTGAATGAGTTAAACGGAACAAGTGTGACTAAACAGTACTGAGAAAGGAAGGAGATGAAAACAATAAGGATACGAGAGAGGCAGACAAAACTCTCGGATGTTATTAGTTGTACTTACCTTATAAATGTAATATCTGTGGAAGACAGTAAAAAAATCTGTTATAATACATATTTCTAAATCCAATGTAACAAAATAACTTAAGACAACATATTACATGTTTTATTTTTGCTGACCTCGGAATACATTGATTTTCACTATAAACAGTGATTTCAATATTAATCATCATGTAACAGCGGGGAAAAAAACACAATCAAAATGATTGTGTTTAAAAAACCCATACAAGATCTCCATACATAATATAAATACCTGAAAAAACATGTCTTAAATGTTTTTCTCTAATTCGCAATTTCTTGAGTAAGCACAGTACATCTTCCACAGTTACAAACTAATTAAACTGTACCACATATTTTTAAATACGTCTCAACAAAGCCCCGTGCAAGTATCTTCTTTAAAAATCTATCTTAAGTACACATTTTCTTCTCTCATACCTTTCCGCGTGGCCAAATAGTATAAGTTAACTCGTTATCTTTTAAATACCTCTCAAAAAACTTGTGTCCATTTATGTTCTAAAATAATTATCTGAAGTACTCATTTTCTTGTCTCATATTTTTCCGCGTGGCCAAATAGTATGAGTTAAGTAGTTATTTTCTGAAATTTCTTAATCTTACTCTTATCTATTCTTTTCTGAATCTTTCCAGTTAAAAATTGTAACGTGTTCTGTACCATCAAACATTAAGTAAACTTGTACCTGATGCTATCACTATGCCAAATACAAATTTCATTTCTAGATTTGCACACCCTCAGTCACATGATATTTCTAAACAACAGAGTTTCATATCTTTACAGTATTAATCTTCCTACACCAAGTCATTTTACTGAAATTTGGGTTGCAAAAATAGCAGATAAGAGTTAGTTAAGTCAAAAGGCAAACGTTTCTTAAAAGTCAATTGACTATCATTGCAAAGCGTCCAGCCTGTTGGACACTTCAAATAAGCTGTGCAATGTCCTGATGATGTTGAAGGCCCTTCATGAAAAATAATGGCTACAGTTGCAAATGTTCTTCTAGAAATAGATACTTGAAAAGCCACAACATTTTTAATTAAAGTTGACTATTTACTCCCATCAGCTCTGCAACGTTGAAACATTAAAATTACATATTGTCCATTTCTGTGGATAAATAAAGTTGATAAAATTTCAGACTTACATTAAGAACAGACCATGTTCTGATGCGCATCTTTAACTAGTTTATTAAAAGACACTTCTTTACAGTCTGGTAATGTTAAATATATAAATCTTTCACTGTGTATATCAGTAGTACTTGAAAATGAACAATTATCACACTTATGTTCCCATTTATAAGAAAGGCCAAAAAGACTATCAATACCTACACCTTCATCTTCCAAAACTGTAAACATATACATAATAAATTCCTGACAATCTTGCTGAATATTCTGAGAAAATTGATTTAGTCCTGCACATATGTCTAAAACATTCCTTAGTTCTGAAACACTTGCTACTTCACTATCACCACTGCTACATTTTTCAAATACAGAATTTAATGAACAACAAAAAATGTTCTCCCGATTTTGTACAATCTGTTGCTTAACGTTTTTTAGAAAAAAAACAACATTAACTACTACATTTGCATAGCAGTTGACACCAGACCTGTTTTCAAACTTAAATCCAACAATCTCTTCAATACTAACCTTTGTCTTACGCCTACCAATGACAGCTACATCTTTTTTTCTTCGTTTCTCGACTACTTCGGTACATTTTTCCTCATTTCTCCTTTTCTGACCAACCATACACCTTTCAATTAAAGGATATTGAGGTAAACTTGGAGCATATTCTCTTCTTAACCTATTATACTCCTTCACACAATTTAAATCTGCACTAATCTTTGTCTTATCAAAATCAATTAGATAAAGTCCACATAAAGTTCTAACTCGAGATAAAGCAACATACGGCATACCCTCTTTGAATACAGTGCTTCCAATATTTACCAAAGCACAATCTACACTTAAACCTTGAGATTTGTGAATAGTCACTGCATATGCCAAACAAATTGGATTTTTCTTCCGACGGACATATAAGTCTTTCACAAGAAAAATCGAGTTGAACAGCGACTAATTTGTTGAACTTCCTCAATTCCATCAAATTTTATTCTTACAAATTCAATCTCACCTCTATTTGAGTAATTGACAAAACCAACAATATTACCCATTGCTCCATTTACCAATCCTCTTTCTAGATGTAAATTTCTCTGTAAAATTATCCGATCATTTAAACATACATACAGATTTTTCTCTAAGCAAGCAGTTTTAGATATAGATTTCTGAAGAGAATCCAATTTTAACTTCAACTTTTCAGACAAAACAATAGTACTACCTTCATGCTCTATTCTATCTTTAGCTTCCAGTTTCTTAATTTCTTGATTTTCTAAATTCAACATTTTCTCATTAAAAACCGAACATTCTTTGAGAGTTGGCATCAAGCATATGACTGACTTATCTGCTACCTCTTTACTATATATTTTCTCAGGTACATTATCTTCATTAGGAAACAGCTTGGAAAGTAATCGTGTTCGTAGAGTGTCTTTCGCATCTTCAGTTAGTTTTCCAATCCTTATATCTTTAAGAATATTTCCATATTTAGTATCCTTTGCCTGTCGCATAGTTCGAATCAGTTCAGTATATTTGAAATGTGACCATATATTAACATTTCCAATACTGCCCAGGCACTTTCTGGTCTCTTCATGCGTAACAGTTTCAAATACAGGTTGTCCTTTCACAGAAGTTAGCTGCAGTAGATCTCCAAAAACGATGAAATGTTTACCTCCAAATAACACATCATACTCTGTCTTAAGTATCTGTTGCATTCTTAAATGCACAAAAGCAAGCATTAAATTGGATACCATGCTTACCTCATCAATAATAAGAAGTTTCATTTTTTTAAGGACTCTAGAAACTTCAAAACAAGCTTCTCCAGATAGCTTGTGATATTGTAATTTATTTTCATGTTCAACTGGCAGCATCAGTAAACGATGTAAAGTAATACCTTTAATATTATGTGCTGCCAATCCAGTTGGAGCAGTAACAACACACGACAGTGTTGACTGAGTTCTTTGCTGTAGATATATAGTAATTCCTTTAATTAGGAAACTTTTACCAGTTCCAGCCTCTCCACGTACATATAGTCGAATAGGTTCAAATGACATACATGAGCAATCTTTTTTCTCATGACGAAAGCCATGCTCAATGTGCTCTGTCACTTCATCATATATCTGTCTTTGCTCAAGATTAAATTGCTTCTTTAATTCTTCTAAGTTTATTACTTCCTCTTGACCTTGCTGCATTGCTCTTTCCACCTCATCCATGGCAGTGGCTGCTTCATTTTGGATAATTGGTTGTCCCAGTGGATCTTGACTTAATGAAGCCGAACTTTGACTACCTTGTGAACTGTCTCTAGCAATCTCCGCTGCAATTCTTGCTTCTTGCTCTATTTCATCATTCAACATTTGGAGATAATTACTAAAAACAGGACATTCGATACTACTTTTAGATGCGTTGAATGAATCGTCATAACTATCAAAGTCATCAAGTAGTTCTTCTTCTGTACGCCATGGTTTAAAGAGTTGCAAAAGAGCTAAATAGTAAAATTCTCTTTTGTCAGTTGTATCGTAACTCAGTTTTCGATGATTTATCAAGTGTCCTTTTCTTTGTTTCACCAGACATCCTACATGTCCAATTACAGCGTGTACACCTTCATCAATATTCTCTGTAATATTCCTTTTAAAAGTGTAGTTTTGAAGTATTTCATACAGACAAATATTTTCAAGCAGAGTACTTCTATTTGGATAGTATGTATCCAACATATTTGTTTTCAGAATGTCTGTACTGTTTGGTTCTTTCTGGGCTAAATATTCAATTTCTTGCACAGGTTTCAGAACACGGTTTTGTGTTTCTGCAAGACCCAAACTCACCCAGAGGATAGTCCTTGATTTTGCATAAAGACTTGCTGATGATAACCGATCACAACATTCATATGCTCCAATTTCTCGATGAGACAACATCTTCAAACTGTACGTATAAAATTTCTTGCTTAGGCTCTTTTCATGAGAAATATCTTCCCACATCTCCTTCAGTTCCGTCTTTTCAGATTTTGTGATGTAAGACTTTACATATCGAGCCACAGCCATAGAGTTGTCTGCAACATATTGTATGTCCATGTTAGCATTCCACATGGACAAAATGACTGGGTTATAGTCATTTATATATTTGGATTCTTCACCTCTTCTTAAATTGTACGTATTTTTAGGTGACCTTCTTCTTCTTGTGATGTTATGTCGCAAAGATGACATAAAATTGTTGCCTCTTCCTTTTGAAAGTACCGGTCGTGCAAATCCAAAACGACATTTGGTGTAGAATTTACTCTTTGATTTGAATTTTCGCCGACAATATTTCCCACAACGATGACTTTGAAAGCGTAACACTTTTCCTCTTAAGTCCTTATCAGTTGTACTATTAGGTATGTCACAAGTGGCATACTGTTCAATAAAAGACAGTACAGTCTCATCCGAGTCTGTTCCAAATTTAGGAGCATCCTTGATCTATAACAGCATATGAATATGAGGAGCACCTCTTGCTTGATATTCTTTTCTCCAAAAGAAATCCAGTACTTCACCAAGAGGCGGATTTTTCTTGTTTGTAATAAAAGACATCATAGCTTCAAATCTATGATTAAAATATCTGCAAATGTTAACCGGATCTAACGCACACAGTTCTCCAGGTGTCTTGTAGTTTATATTTTCTATGTTTGCATTCGCCTCCCGAAGAAATTCAAGTAAATCTTCCCAAGCATACTCTGCACAGCTTAGAGTTAAAAACCATGTAGGTGCTCCTAAGTTTCTAAGCATGCACTTCAAATCTCCATGACGACGGTACCAATACTCATTAGGACCACGTTGACAAGCCATTAAATTAATTAGGTGTGAATCCAAAACACTATCTTTCTGTTGCACTTTATCCATAAATTCCTTTGCTGAAATATTTTGCAGATGCACTCCACTTTTTAAGATATGGTTTACTGCATAAGAAAGACCAGATAAGTCACTCTCAAACAGAAGATGAAACAAATATGGAATGCATTGGCGAAACCTCGGATCTTCTGCATATAATCTTGTTGTCCGGTACTCAGATGCAGGAATCTGCATAGGTCGATCATCATATTGTGTACCTTCACCTGTAGGGAATAACTGTGGGAAACAATGACCTTCCAAACTTTCTTCCCATACACTAATAGGATTTCCTTTTGCTTTTTTCATCTGAAATAATTCAATAGCATTCCCTATTGCTTCTTTGAAATGCAGTGGATGAACACTGTAATGCTTATAAATTTCTTCACTTCTGGATAAGTCAACTTTTTCAATTTGTCCAATAGACAAATCATTGTCCTCTTCTTCACTTACTTCTTCTTCTTCTACGTATACATCTTTATAGTACTTATTATTTTTGACTAAATACAACGTTGCCTTTTTGACTTTTCTAACATCCACTAAATCTTGCCAGATTTTCTTACTCTTTGTAGGTACACCATAAACTAGAATAACTAGAGGTTCCTCTTCTACATTTTCAACACCAATTGTTTCCATATTTTTTTTTTAAATCAAGTGGCAAATATACAACTCTACCCTTTAATCCTCTTTGTAAATCTGAAGGATTTAATTTGCCAGTCTTAGGCTCCATACGAACAATAGCCTGAAAAGGATGTACGCATTGAATCAGAACAGTCTCATAAGTATTTAAATCCATCAGTTCCGATGGAATATTTATCAACTCAAGATTATTATGGACAGATCTAGCAGGCATTCTATTTTCATTTAATTTATTATAACAATATTTACAAATACGTTGCTCAAAACCCAAATCAAAATAGTTTTCCACCAACAAATAAGTTGCAAAATCTTTCCATTGACTATTACTTTCATCTTCACTTTTTAAATATAAATCAACTAACCTAGTTTGACTTTTGTAATGAATGCGTCGACAACACACGCAAGGAAAATTTGGTTTCTCACCTGCAATGACCTTAAACTTTGTTATTTCCTGTTCAAAATTTTCAATATTAAAATTTCCAACATTTTCTAACACATTTCCTTCTATAATTATATCAGTTTCTGCATTATCTTCCTCTGGACCAAAATAACTTACCTCAATTTCTCCACAAATCTTCTTAACATCTAATTCACATCCATGCAAAAGAGCACTATTTAACTGTTTAAGTTTAAGTGCTGGACTTTTTGCATAATACAACTTTCTCACTAATTTTCTCATTTTGGTATGATGTACTGCTAACATCCTGAAGTGATGAAACACACTCTGGCATATTTTTTTAGAAAGACAAGCCAGAGAATGGCCTTGCAGACCTATTTTTTCTCGCACTCTGCAATGATCTAATTCTTGCAACATTACAATTTTTTTTAAGACTTTCCTTAGTGTACTTACGTGAGAAATTGCGAAAGAAATCAATTGAATCCTGTCGTGCACTACAAATGCTACTATTTATTTATTTATTTATTATAGAGTTTTGTATAGCGCGAACAAGACCCGTGGGTATCAGAGCGCTTCACATAGGGTAGGTGGAAAACATAACATATATATAGACAGTAAAAAGAATCACAGATATGAGGTAGATGAGATGCAATCATTCTTGACACATGTGCCAGTGTGATCAAAGTGAGTTGCAGCTCCAATTGTATCAAAAGCAAAGTATGTACACATAGATGAGGTAGATAGTTATAAGACCCTGAGGGATGCGGTTATAAGGTCATTTAAAGATACCGTTTGGAGGTAAGTTTTGGGCCGTTTCATAACCTAGAATTAGCAAATCTTTATAATATTGATTATACTTCGCCTTTCTGATGTCATAAATGTTCTGAAGTCAAGCAGCAATAGATCAGGGCAGTGATCGATGTTCTTCTCTATTTATTGTATTTGTTCATCAAAAGGCTCTTCACTTCCCGCTTGAATGCTGCCACATTTTTGATCTTCCGAATGGTTGGAGGGAGTGAATTCCAGATTCTGGGGGCAGCTCCTGAGAATGCTCGGTCATAGGTTTTTTTCTTTCTGAAAATGGCTGGTCGTAATAGCAACTCCTCAGCGCTTCTGGCTGGTCGGTTACCTCCAGACAGCTGAATTTTCTTGGATAGGTATCCAGGGGTGTTGTAGTGGAGCGCTTTATGAGTGATACAGGCTATCTTCATTTGGATTCTGGCTTCGTAAGGTAGCCAGTTTAAGGCTTTCAAGTGAGGGGATATATGATCATATTTCCTAGATCCAGTGATAAGTCTTGCCGCGGCATTGAGGCAGGCTTTTAGTGGGGCTGTGGATGTTTTTGGTAGGCCAGCTAAGGTGGTGCAGCCATATTCAATCCTAGAGATAACCAAGGATTGGATTGCCAGTTTGAGATCTGGCTCTGAGATGAATGGTTTCAGTTTTCTTAAGTAGTTCAGGTGGAAGCGGGCATTTTTAGCCATTGAGGTAATGTGGGCTTTCATGTCTAGATTCTCGTCTAGAGTTATTCCAAGCGATTTAGCTGAATTGACTAGGGTTGGGGTGCAGTTGAGCGCAGTCACGAGTTTCGTCCATTCCTTTATTTCCGCCTGGCTCCTTGGTGGTGAGATTAGTAGGAACTCTGTTTTGTGAGCATTTAGTTTCAGATGGTTGTTAGTTAGCCATAGTAGTGCCCTTTTTAATGTCTCGTTCATTAGTTCAATGTCTTTAAGGGATGCGATCTTTATGTATATCTGCGTGTCATCCGCATACATGTGATAAGATATCTGTGATTTTTGGAGAATTTCTGTAAGTGGTTCGACGTATAGGTTAAACAGATCTGGGGATAACGTCGATCCTTGAGGGACTCCTATTGAGATAGGGCATGCAGATGAGATAGATTCGTTGACCCGGAATCGCTGTGTTCTGTTTTGTAAGAAGGAGTTGAACCAGTCCAGTACAATTCCCGACAGTCCCATCCTGTCCTGCAGCCTGGTCAGTAGTGCTTCATGGTTTACTGTGTCAAACGCCGATGACAGGTCAAGGAGAATCAGTAGGCATGCTTGATTTTGGTCAAGTGCCTGTATCGCATCGTCGACAATATGGAGAATCGCTGTTTCGGTGCTATGCCCTGTTCTGAATCCTGACTGGCATTCGTCAAGCAAGGAGAACTTGGTGATGTGTTGGCTGAGTTGGTTCTGGACGCATTTCTCAATTAACTTGGCTAGTACAGGGATATTGGTCACTGGGCGAAAGTTGTTTGGATCTGAGGTGTCCGCTGAGGGTTTTTTGATTATGGGTGCGACTTGACCTGTTTTTAGGCAGTCAGGGAGGATCCCTTGTGACAGAGAGGCATTTATTATTTCGGTCCATATTGGAACTAAAACGTGGTTGATTTCTCTTAAGCACTTTGCCGGAAGTGGGTCTTGATAGTGATTGTTTGGTTTGATTTCTGAGAGCGTCTTGGCGATCATGTGCTGGTCGTACAGTTCGAATGTATCCCATCTTGCCTTGTTTTTTGCATAAGTACACTCCGTTGAAGAGACGGTATCGCTCAAATGCAGTCGTTCGATGGGAAGGTTCGCCACAGCGCTTTTGAGCTCTGCCTCTAGCGATTTAGCCTTCTCTGTGAAAAATGTGGAAAAGTCATCGCAGTTTAGGGATGTTTTTGTGTTCTCTTGACCGGTTTTGGCTAATTTGTTCGATTGCTGCTTTAGTATTTCAAAGAGTTTTCGTGGTCTGTTTTTGGCATTGTCTAGTTCAGATCTTATGAACTCCTTTTTTGAGTTGATGATCTTTTTGTTATATTGTCTTCTGATTATTCTGAGGGTTTTCAGCTCGGGGGATGAAGGGTGTTGTCTCCATTTTCTTTCGGCCATCCTCAGTTTGCGCCTTTCTTCATTTAGTGACTCATTAAACCATGGATTTTTTGTCTTCTCCGTGACTCTTTTCAGTTTTAATGGCATGGTGTGATTGACGATATTTTCTACCGTAGTTATGTAATGATCGGTCAGCTCATTGACATTTTCCATGTTGTTCGGTGGCTTTAGGTCTCTTTCACAGCTTTCAACCAATAGCTCCATATTTGCTTGTTTTGTGTCCCGCATCCATTTTTTGGACTGGAAGGGTTGTCTGGTCCTGCCTTTTTCCATTATGGGTATCCCGAATATTATAGCATGATGGTCAGACCAGTCGCATGGGGTTATGGAGAGGATAGTTGTATCTTTGTTCCTAGAGATAATCCAGTCTAATGTCGCTCCTTTCGAGTGTGTGGGTTGTGTGCATATTTGGGTGAGGTTTAGTTCGACGAGGAAATCTTTAAGCGTGTTGACCAGTTTATCGTTGTCATCCTCCCAGTGTAGGTTGAAATCGCCTAGGAATATGTTTTTGGTTTCGCTGTTAGAGTTGGCCGTTATGATCTCCATTAATTCCTCTGTGAACTTTGCATTGTCCCCTGGTGGGTGGTAAAACGTATGTATGTTGCATCTTTGATTGTTAGTATATTTTATCTTAAGACCCAGGTATTCGCTTGCTTCTAGAGGGTCTGCTTGAATTTGTTTGACCTCCATATCAGATCGATAAATGCAAGCTATACCTCCCCCTATCTTTATAGGTCTATCCAGTCTCAAGATGTTATATTGAGGTGGTACTAAGAGGTCCAAGGTTGGGGATGAAGATTCCGTAAGCCATGTTTCTGTGAGGACTGCTAGATCAATGTCCTTGTTAATGATGAGGTCCGCTAAGTCCGATGCATGTTTGGTAGCCGACCGACAATTGAGTAGAAGACATGTCAGCGGGTTTTCTTTGTTACTAACGTTCATATTTTCGGATTCAGTTGTTGTTAGCTGTATGTGTTGTAAATTGTGAGGGTTAGATGCTCTATCCTTCTTTCTTGATGTTCTGTTGTTGTCGAGTGGTACTGTTTCAATTCTTTCTTCGTCCATGTGGTTCAGTGGTTCATATGTTCGGATTAACGCCAGCGTTTCCTCCTTTGACAAAGATTTTGTCCTGTCTGGACGGTTATCTCTATTTTTTGCAAGCATGTTAGTCTCATTACTGATTCTTTGTGAGGAGAGTCCGAGGTTTTGAATATGCTCGATCTTTGAGAGAATGCTCTCCGTCATTGTCCCTATTTTTTCAATCACCTGTAAGGTATTAATAGTGACTTGTGTGAGCTTGCTCATTTGTTTCTGAAGGTCCTTTATATCTCTCTTGTTCTGGATAGATTTCTTAGGTGTGTTTGATCTGTTTATCCTGCCTTTGTATCCTGTTCGTCTTTGTTTTGGATCTGTTCGGATTTCCGCAGCCCTTTTCTTTGAATCCTTTGTTTGATTAACGGTTTTCATTCTATTGGAGGTGTTGTCTGTGCTAGCTGTGTTACGTGTTGTCGGGAGCGCGTTTGCGGAAGAGGATCCGTTCACCGCTAGTATTGTACTAGAGAGAGGTATAGGACGATTGGTATCTTCTGCCTCCTCCAATTTCTGGTTATCATAGGGTATTATATTCGTGGCTGGTGTAAGCACTACGTTGGAAGTCTCAACGTTTGGAGACGAGGGCGGCACTTCACTTTGAAGCTGGTCTTGTTCATTGTTTGCTTGATAGGTAGATCCTTCTGTCCTATCTGTCGTGTTCTCTGGTACTGACATTACTATTTCAGGTATATCTTCCGGGTTAGGGCTTTGAGCGTGTTGGTGGCCCTTAGTTCTACAGGTGCCTCTGGTACTGTTATTGTGGATGTCATGAAACAGGAACATTAGGACGTCCCTCTAAAACTTCTCCAGCCATCACCTCTTCTGCATTTCTAACCACAATTTTCTCTTTCTCAATTGCACAACCATCCTTCACCTCATATGCTCGACCACTGGTGTCAACTGCATGCAACAAATCGTTACTTTGAAAGTAACTCTCTTCATTAAAAAATGGCTCAGAAGTTGAAGTATGCATCCACTTCCCAGAAAACACTTTACAAAAATTACTTCTATTTATGTGTCTCTTCCATTTACACTTAGCTTTTAAAACTCGGATTGCCTTATTTAGTGTATTTATTCCATTAAGTACTAAAATAAATAATTTTCTTTTTGTCTCAAACGCGCGCTGAACAACACCCTCTATGTGTTCTTTCTTCTTATAAAAAGCAGATCTTCTTTTACAAACTTTCTCCTTTTTTAATAAATTCGAAACTACTCTGTTATAAAACATACGCTTCCTGATTTCCGTAAACTGATTCGTACGAGTTTTGATGTATATATTTTCCTCTCTGCTGATTCCAGAAACATTTTTATGTTTTGTTCCATTTGTCCTTCTACATACTGATAACTGTTTTTCCTTTTGAACGTTATCGTTAATAGTTTTCCTTTGACATAATCTTCTTAAAAAAGCTTTGGTTTTCTTACCAGGAGCACTCTTCTTTTTATCCGTCCTTTCTTGTTTTGATAATTCTTGTATTTCTTTCCTCTTCAAATGGTATGTCCGTTTATAGAGCTTTCTTTTTTCACTTCTGGTCGACATACTAATTTATGTTTGTGATGAAAATGACAATCTGTAAAACACAAACATAATAAATATTATAGTTGGCTACTAGCATATAACATACAAATTAAGACCACAGATTCATTTTCTAAGTAGAATAAAGACAAAGAAACAGTCTCTGAACAGAGTAGGAAATCCTGTAGTGAATGTTGGTTCTAAATTTATGACAGTCCATAGCTGTGTTAACATTATAGACGTATTTTCTGATTCAATTTTTAAAGCATACAAACAGTACACTGTTTTTCAAGAACTGTCCGTCATCCTAGTGCTTTAATCTTTTTTACTATATTCTCTTATACACTTCATGAGAACATGTCTTGTCACTCTCATAAAGCAGATCAACGACGAATAGGACAAGAAAACTGTTTTCAAGAATACTTTACCATCAAAAATAATTTTATTCATTTAAAATTTCATAATCTAAAAGAACTTGAAGCATAATATCATCAGGTACTTCGTCCAATTCATAGTCCTCATCCTCCAAATACTCCTCTTCTCCTTCCACCATCTCTAAATATGAACTGTCCAATGAAATGTCCATAAAGTCCTCATTTTCATAGTTTTTTTCCTCCTCAAACACTGCTTCTAATAAGTCCTCCATCAGATCATTAATAATTTCAAAATGAATTTCTTTTTGTTCAGAATAATTCTGCATCTCTATTAGTTTTCGTTCTTCTGTATCCTTTTAAAAAAATATAAAGACTAAATTATATATTTTTCATAAATATAATTTAAAAGTACCTTTACTAATTTTTAAACTACACATATTTTTATACTTTCTAACTCATTAACTACATATATTAAGATAGCACCTTTCTCTTGTTTTGAAAAGAAATTGACACTATAACCCTAGACATTAACACTGTTCCTTTTTTTTGCATGAAATAATTACTGCTGTAAAAAGTCATTTCACTGTAAAATTTGTTTTTAGATTTTCTAGATATAACAACTATTGATAAACTTTATAATTAATTTTTAGGGATCCATTTTCTGAGTTCACCACTACAAAGTGCTATTCAAACTATATACAGTCTGAAGGGGAGGCTCATATTGTACAAACCATAACATTCACTTAACAGATTACTACTTCCCACAGAGACAGTTGCTTTTTTGTTCAACAGCATACTCAGCATGTGAATTTCATTGCATGTACAAAATTTCAAGCTAACCATGAAGAACCACATCATAATAAAGCTCTGAAAATATATGTAAAACAGTGCATACAGATAGTACAGTCACAGATATGCAGGAAAGATGCCCATCACACCAAGAGCCATATCATAATACCCCTCTGTAAAGGAAGAAAAAAGACTGCCAAAGATAATACAGCATGAGTTTCAAAAATAATGAACACTTAGCAAGAATTATTCCATGGAAACTGCAAAGAATTATAGTTAAATGATAGATAAACCAGAACTCCATCAGAAAGAAGACATGCACCAGGCCCATAAAAAGTTAATATCAACTGTCAGTGGAAAAATATCTCAAAATACATATCTAGTACAAGCAGATACAGAGATGGCAAAAATAGAAGATAAAATCATGCTCCAAACCGAAACTTTGCAAATATTTTAAAAAATCTTGTTTATTATTTTAATGTGCACCCAAAAAAATTGCCTTTCAAAAATACCAACTCACCTGAAAAAAAGAATATAATTCCTGGAATTCTGTGATAAGGAAAGCAGGTTGTTGCTTTTCAGCACCAAACACTATAAAAAAGAGGAATAATAAAATGTAATTAACATAATACAGACATATTTATTACACAACATACAGCCATTGTTGCAAAGAACAAGCCTAACAGATAAATTCCCTAAGATTCTCTACCATTAGATATCCTAATGCCTAACTAAGTTCAATAATTGTTTATTGAACACATGACATAAATAAATATGAAATAAAATTTCAAATATAGAGTAGGAAATAGATACAGGACAGGAGAGATACAGACTACAGGAAAGAGAGAGACAGTAGCAGGACGAGGAACATACAGAGACAGACTAACATTCAAAGCACAAATAGATAGACAAAAAAATAACACCACCACTGAAAAGTCAAGAAAGAAAGAGAAGGTACAATAAAGAAAAAGATGACCATGCAGACGGAGTCACAGAGTAGAAATAACAGACAGAGAACAAAGAAGACAAAAAACAGGAGGTACAGAGACAGAGAGGACAGTAGGCAAACACTACAATAGGGTGAGAGAGAGCAGAAGCAACACAGAGATGGACAAACAAAGCAGAAGACAGAGAAAGATGGAGAGAAAAAGAGTGAATAAGAAGAAAACAGATATACACCACTATACAGACAATGTAGGAGGAAGACTGAGAACACGACACAGATAAACATACAAAGCACAAATAGATAGACAAAAAAATAACACCACCACTGAAAAGTCAAGAAAGAAAGAGAAGGTACAATAAAGAAAAAGATGACCATGCAGACGGAGTCACAGAGTAGAAATAACAGACAGAGAACAAAGAAGACAAAAAACAGGAGGTACAGAGACAGAGAGGACAGTAGGCAAACACTACAATAGGGTGAGAGAGAGCAGAAGCAACACAGAGATGGACAAACAAAGCAGAAGACAGAGAAAGATGGAGAGAAAAAGAGTGAATAAGAAGAAAACAGATATACACCACTATACAGACAATGTAGGAGGAAGACTGAGAACACGACACAGATAAACATACAAAAGGAGCACGAGAAGAAGAGAGATATCACAAGGGACAGTGAAGGTAAGAGTGCTTTTAGGCCAGAAAATAAAACAATCACAGAAATGAATAAATATAGTGAAAAGCACAACCAAGACAGAGAGAGCAAGAAAAACAAAAAGAATAGGACACAAAGCTTCTCATTTATGAAAGCCTTGCGCCAGAGATACGTCACTTTTTCCCATGTTAAAAGTGACACACCACCGGCGCAAGGCCTTCATAATTAAAGGCCCATGTGAGGGAGAACAACAACTGCATAGAGAGAAAATGTATGAGAGACAGGAACGGTAAAAATCAAAGGATAGGCAACATGGAGAAAAACTGCACAGTAGACAAGCCAGACACACTAAAATATATGAAGTAAGCAGCACAAAAACAGTATGTTCAGAAAACGAAAACAGCAACACAGATATATGTATACTGACTCCACTAACTTAGTGCAAGAACGTATCTGTTACAAGAACTCTGCATAATCTTAACTCATAACTCTTTGTTTCCCTTTAGCTCCAACACTTTCCCCTCTGAACTCACACCCACCATTGCAGCTCTCGGCCACAAACCACACTGTAAATTTTGCCCTCTAAATTTTTACATGTAGGTATGGTAGAACACGTAACATCATACCTATAGGAACTAAGTACTAATACCTTTGACACAGATTAATAGCTGCACAAGTTAACTAAAAAGTCTGCCTACGCCAGGCCTCAAGAGTGCAGCCCGATAGACAGCAAGCCTATCTTTAAGAAACTGCCTGTGCTGAAACTCGAACAGACCCGGCCAACTTAAAGCCCTAAAACTATCTTAATGTTCTCCTCTCTCTAGTTTAAACCTTTACATTTCATTTTCAAACCACGTTTGCTTTCCATGACACACGTTTTTTTTCAATATTCCACATTCAACGCCTAGACACTTTTCCCTTTTTAGTATCCGAAGCCGCAACTGCAACATGGCTAATGCACAAATTAATTAGTCAACCTTTCGCGTTTTTTCAGTGTTCAAATTCTTTAAATTTCTTCACATAAATAGATACCAGCGGCTCAGTACCTCCTACAGTCATAAAACCAAGTCGCTCCCTTTCACTTACAAATGCCTTTGAGACGGCAAAGAAATGTCCGGCAGATTTACAATCCCCTTACGCCACTTTAGCATCACTTTTAACATGGGACAAGTGAAGCAAAACTGCAGCACGGAGCATGTTAATCTGCCCCTAAATCTTTATAGAAATTAGTGTACTCAAACATGTAATTAGTCGTTCACATGCAGGCACTTTCAATTACATGACATATTTAAGTAGAAGCGCTATAATGTTGCATGTCTTTTCAAAGATACACCAGTGCCTGCTATAATGCCGACTTTTTCCTTATTCTTCAACAGTGGTTATGTTTTTTTTCATGTAATGAAAATTACTATGAGTTTTTAAACGGCAAAGCTTACGCGGTAATAGTCACTCTGCATGTGCTTCCCTATAAGAATGTAGTTTATCTACCCCCGCATGGGAACCTTGATGTTTCCATCTGGCCGCGAATTCCGGCCTTGAATCACAAGACATGAACAACAGCCTTATTGTCACAAAAACAAGTTACCCTACCATCTGTTCGCAAACATATCTCTTTCACTTAGCTAATATTCACAAAGAAGTGCATTCCTTATAAAATAGTGACCTTCCTTTACAATTTGCTGAGGTGACTCCCATAATCTTTAACGCATCCTCCACTTCAAGGCAGCCCTATTTTTTTTATAACTACTAAGCAATGGTTTAGTGACTTCTCTTGCAGAAATAATTTGAACTCATTCTGCTACTCTTCACTCCATAGTCGGCGACCTATTTGTCTGGACTTCCTGTTGTACTACCACTGCTGCGACTTTTGTGTTCCTATTTTGTTTATTACAAAATGGATGTCCCTCCTGTCTTCGCAAACGAACAGGAGCACTTAGAACTATTTCGCCAGAGGATGCTTGAGTACTATGGCATCCTACCACTCTCGACTTTGAGTGCATCATTTCGATTATCATTTCGATTTTCCTATTTCACCTGTGTGCAGCCTGTATTTCATTGCCTGAGCTGTGATTTCATGTGGGCCCTGGACTTATGTCTCTGCAACTTGATATCTCCTGAAGTGAATTACAATCATCTCATGAATCCGTTAATTGATCATGAACAGCTTTGTTCCGACGGAGGGATTATGGCCTTTGCAGCGATACAAGGAGTTCTGGGTCATTGGAATATATTCGCAGCGGCGCAAGATTTTTTGGCAAACAGCTACATTAAAAACTCACCGAGTTGCCCTCCGATGGTACTAAAGGCTCCGGTAATTAAAGACCATGTATGTTCTTTTCCTCTTTTCAATTGGATGGCTGACATGTTTTCGGATGATAACAGTGACTTCCTTTTAGAAGCGGTTGCTGCTTATTTCGCTTACTCAGTTATTGGATGATTCTTATGCAAGCCATTGACGTCGACATTTTGTTTTGCCTCCCTATCTTTTTCACGTTTTCTTGGATTTTTTTTTACATCAACAGACCTATTGGCTTTACTAACAGTGGACATTACAATTTCCTGCTGGTCAGATTTTCGTGTTTTATGTGGACTACATTTTTTTCCTCAGCTACTCGATTTCGAACTTAACTTTTTATTGAACTCTAATTTCAACAATTCAGTTGCATATCTTATCTTATCTTATTTCAAACGTACTCGGAGCAAAACAGGGTAATATATGCTACCTGTGCCCTAATTAATGTGTAAAGGTAGCATGAGTTTTTTATAAGTGTAAATGCCATTTCTCCTTTCAACTGCTTATTTGCGCCTCACACACCTCTGCTGCTTTAGTTTTCCATGTACTGAATTTTTTTATTAATTCATAAGAGAAAAATATGTTCTTTCACTAATATTTGCATTACTTTTCGTGCTGTATGTCAGATGGAGTACTGAAACCTTCAAAAGATATGTCAATACAGTAGTTCTTCTCAACACTAATCTGCGAACGTTGCAACTGATTACATACATGCACCTCCAGCCAACTTGTCGCTTTTGGCGCGTTTTTTTTTCCTCACACAATAGCATAACACAAAGTTGATAGTGCTTCGCATACAGAGACCTGATTGTTAATGAGCTGATGTCTAACCACTAGCATTTTCATGTATCGTTGCTAAACTGAAACGCAAGACACCTTCTTATATTTAATAAAATATAATGTACTTCCTCATAACGGTGTAGAATTAATTTTGGGAACCATATTCATTTTACATCAACTATAACGTTTGTATTCAATGTAGTAGTGACTATGCCGATTACTTTGTTTCTTACAATATCTGTACTCGTATTAGATAAGAAACTTGCCTTGAAAACAGTGCATTTCTGAATAAACATTTCAAATATACACGTTCTCTCTTTTAATCAATATTCTGAACTGAAATAATTGTACACTGAAAGAGTATTCATGTGTTCCACGTAACCTCAGCTGTACTAAGTTCATGTTTTCTTTTGTCGACCTGACGTACTCATACTAGAACCCGCAGGCCTATGACGGCCCGTCAAGCCTTTCTTAGCGGGTCGCGGACCATGCAAACAATCGTACCTCTGTAAGAAAATAATGTATTACTGTTACCAAGCACCACCGCAGTTCCGCTTCACTCAGTGTTAATCACTGCTCCCCCGCTTCTACAGACTAGACGCTATGTCGTATTTCACTCCTTATCACCCTTTCATCTCCACTATAACAAACACTTCTCCGCCAGCCACCAGAGAACAGAGTACAGATGCAAAAGCACTAAGAAGTCAAATACGACATACCCTCTGCTCTGTGGAGCCAACCGAGCAGTAATTGTGAAAGTAGACATTCACTAGCGCTTCAAAAAAGCATCTCAAATATATAAATAGTTTTTTGAAAAGCTGCCAAGTACTTTGATGCGACTATCTGTGTGTGCCTCCACAGCAAACTTCCTCAGCCCGGACTGAAGGCAGACACAGACAGACACACACACAGTAAGATAACACAGGGCAACGGAGACGGAGAGCAGGACGGAGATAAAGATGAAGTCAGACGGCAGGAGCGAGAGAGATATTTGTATACTCGGCCTGCTACCTCAATGTATGAAGGCATGTACTGCACAAACCTGTATACAACCTCATAATCACAAATTTTATTTTATTTTACTCAGCCCCCTCCCCCTCTCACCCCACCCCCACCAGTGCAGCCCGCGGCCACAAGCCACACTGTAATTCTGTTGTCTGACAGAAAGTTTATGAATACCCTAAGCATTAGCACTTTTTGACGACGGTTTCACATGTGTACTACACGAACCTGTGTACAACCTGATAGTCACAACTTTTCATTTTATTTTACTCGACCATCTCCCCCTCTCACCCCACCCCCACCAGTGCACCCGCAACCACAAACCAGACTGTAATTTTTTCGTCTGACACAAAGTTTAGGAATACCTTAAGCATTCGCACTTTTTGACGACGGTACCACATGTAATGTACCATTTCTCTCTCTCTATCTGCATTATCTGTGTCTCTGCTAATACCATTTTTTCATCTCAGAACCAACTTCTCTCGTTATATGTAAACACTTCAAAATCACACAAATAATTACTGTCTATATTAAACATTTTATATTCCATTTTTTGCTGTTCACCTGAATTATATACAAAACTATAATTTACACTTGATAGAATGTGAAAAAAAGGCGCGCAACCCCCATTAAATTCACAGGACTTCAGGCCCCCACCCCCCTCCCGTCTGGTCTACCAGCCCAAGGTAACATATATATTCCAGATACACACATAGCCGCACCTGAACGTTTCACATGTCTGTAAACATCCATTTGAATGTTAATTAGGCCTTGCATTTATTTTACCCCTTCTAAAAGCCCCTGCAGCTTTACTCAGCCTACTAATTAAACATTCAAGTACACCTAACAAATTTTTTTTAATTTGCCCCCCCAAAATTTCGTTCCAGTTTCGTCTCTGACTCAAGGTGAATTTAAAAAACTAACAGTAAAAGATTACATAAGAACATGACTGAACACCATTTAGCTTATTGAAATTTATTATGCAAAATGTAAAACTAATAATTGCAAACAAATAATGTCGATAAAGAGTGATGAAACGAAATGGAAAAATAGTTTTAAAAATACAAGACATTATCACAGCCAAAAATGAGGGTACTCAGAGACTGTGAGGAAAATTAACCGATTTTAGTGACTAAACCACATTTTACAGTACATGACAAAGCAAACAGTTACAGACTTACCTTTACCAATGCTTTGTACGATGTAGAACAGTGACAGTCACAAAACAGATATTCGTTTGCGAAACTCTGAATAATGCTTCTATCACTGCAACCAAAATTCAATGGCACAGATATCCTGTCAATACAGACTCATATATGTGTCTTTAACCAATCATATTTCTTCCCGCAAAATTTTGAAATCAAATTAACATTTCAGTTGGTTGTCCTTCACAATATTTTCAATGTCACATAAAAGTCACCCATCACCCACTGCCTTCTCTGGCTGTTTCCATGGTAACACCTCATTCTGCACCTGGCTGAAGGCACAGGTCAAAAGTTCATTTCTCAACGTTCTACATCAAACTAAGAAGACTGTTTTCCCTCCAGAAACACCTGCCTATCCACAACTCTGTTACATGTCATTTTTTTGACACCCAATAGTACTTTTCGTTTTACATAAACATTAACATGCAACGTAGTCTTCAATCTTGAGGTATTACAATCAACCAATCATTTTTATTTGTTCAACCACACCAAGCCTCATCCGTTTTTTTATCCTGACTTTCAGCTTCTAACTACCATTCCACTTCCAGAACCCATCGGAGTACGAGTGCATCTACCTTGAAAATGAAGGTTTGGCTTTTAGGACACAGCTATATTCACTGGATTCGAAAATATGCAGCAAACAGACGAATTTCCAACCTTGATTTACCAAATGTGCAGATAACGTGGATTGGCCAGAGAGGATTGAGATGTCACCAATTGATACCTTTGGTGAAAACTTTTATGCATCTCCCAGAACCAGACCTTATAATTGTGCACTGTGGTGGGTACGATCTAGGCACATTGACTGGGGTAGGTCTGAAAATGCTTCTAAAAGACACCTTTCGACAATTGATGACACTTTTTCCTCGAACTGCCTTGGTATATTCCAATATATGCCAAAGACAGAAATGGAATTGGTCCAATCAACATTGTGCACAAATTGAGAAAGCAAGGAAACATGTAAATAAAACTGTTTCAGCTTTCCTCAGAGATTATAGCATGGGTTCTATTTACCACAACAACTTGTGTTACAACATGCAAGGCATCTATAGGAGAGATGGTGTTTGTTTCACGGATGAGGGAAACAGAATCTTCCTCTGTAACATGAGACCCTGCATCGGTACTTACTTATAAATGCAGAAAAAAACTCAATTAACACAAGGGCTCTTTTCAGAGCCACCTTATATCTAAGCACTCAAACTTCTGATTTATCTCCATTTTCACACTCTTGTAAATAGGTGTGCGCGACCGGGTGCGGGCACCCCGCAACTTTTTTTAAAAAAAATAAAAAATTATTTTTGCGTTCAAGGGCCTTACTGCACTGCCTGAGAAAACCTACGCAGCCAGACAATCTCTACCTTGTCCCTTTTCCATGTTCCAACGCTTTGAAATGTACAATATATTCACTCGCACTAACAAAATGGCGGTCAACACTTCCTAATTTCCTTCGAATCAAACGTTCACAGACGTCACAAAGCAAAAAAAAAATTCCGCTCGCGCACAGCTGCACGAGTGCGCGCACCTGTGCGCGCTTATAGATATATAATTGACTTCAACTTTAATTTTCTCAGCAACTACTGAACGGATTTACACCATTAAAAAAAGAAGCGTAATCTTCGAGCTTGACTCTACCGTTTTGCCAAATTTCTTATAAATCCATTCAGTCGTTCGAGCTGTAGCCGTGTCTAAACGTCCTATGGAAAATAACATGGAGAAAACACGTTTTGGGACACCCCTTTTATCTCAGCCCCCACTTGACGAATCCCCCCCAAACTTTAAGGGAAGGACCGCAGCAGACCGAGCCATCTTCTTTGAGAAATTCGTGAAGATTCATCCACCGGGGCCAAAGTTAATCCAAATAGAATTTTGAGGATATCCCATGGAAACTAGGTAACTATAACTACCTACTGGCGACCGCCAGTAGGTAATATATATATATATATATATCTATATATATATCTATCTATATATATATATATATATATATATATATATATATATATATATATATATATATATATTACCTACTGGCGGTCGCCAGTAGGTATATATAGTTAGGATTTTTTCCCTATGGGATTTTTGAAAATTCTATGTCTAATAACTTTGGTTTTTGTGGACGGAATTGGCTGCAATTTTCAGGAAAATGGCACATTTTCTTTCTGAGCAGCCCCTAAAAATTTGGGCGGTGTTCGTCAAGGGGGGGCCGAGATAAAAGGGGGGTCCCAAAATGCGTTTTTCCCATGTTAATTTCCATAGGGCGGTTGGCCTCACTTTTAGCTCGAACGGCTGAATGGATTTGCATGAAACTTGGCAAAATTGTAGGGACTGTTAGCCCGATGTGCCTTTGCTAGGTCTCAATATATGTGCTCCAGTGGATTTTGAGAAATTAACGTTCAAAAAAATATATATATCTGTGACAGCGCTCCGGGTAGCGCTCCGGTTCGCATACTTTTCGCGTAACGGAACTTTGCGAAGCGAAGCTGATTGGCTCTCCGGTGTCTGTCAACATTCTAAACAGTCCGGAGCAGCCGCCATCTTGTCTCTCGGTAGGATCGAGAGACAAGAGGAGGCCAAAACGAAGGGGGAAATGACTATAAGGGGGCATAGTAGATCCTCCCTGACCCTCTAGGTTTGAAGAGGAGGTTTTAAAAGGGCCCCGCGGGGCAAAAAAAAATATATATTTTTTTATTTTTTTGCGTGGGAAGCTCCCGGTTCGCGCACCGGAAAGCGGTTCGGGGAGCGTACTATGAGGAAAAAAGAATGATTGACTTTTAACTTATTATATGTTTATTGATTGTTCGTTTTGTTGTTTTTTTTTTTTATTTATTTATTTTGGTTGTACTTCATGAATTAGATATAACAATGAATAATGTCTCAAACAATTTTTGATTATTAAATAAAAATTTATTGGTCAGAATTTTCTTAGTTCAATAAAACTTCCAGCATTACTTCATCTGGAATCTCCTCAAACATGCATGTTTCTATGTCTTGTAAGCATTCAATAAATTGTTCATCAAAAGACTGATCCATAAAATCTTCATCTAAAAATTCTTCATTTAAAATCTCTTCAGATGTAATGTCGAAGGAAACATTGATATTTTCGTGCTCCCCTTCCATTTTTTTGCTGTAAATTGCATAAAAAAATAATTATATTAGAAGAGTTAGGGCACTGTTGGGTTTAAGTTCAGACAGGTAGTTCTGTTTTTTTAACAGTGAAGTTAAAGTAAGTAAATTCATAATTATAGCAGAGAAGTGTAAGTCAATCAATAAATATAACAGAGGAGCCTATCTGTAGCTATAACTATAGCAGGGGGACAGTAAATAATTATCAAAAAACGTTTTTACAAATTAATTTAAACTGCCCCTTACAAATTATCAATTTACTTTACAGGGAGGTGAAAATGTTCTTGAAATGTAGTTCAGGAAGTAGTAGTGAAAATGGCTGTGTTTCCCTCTCTTTCTTTATATATATTCAGGTACATAACCAATCAAATGTCAGGTAAAAAACAATTGAAAATGAAAGTAACATTTTCATTGGTTGTCAATTCCAACACTTCAGATGTGTTTTGTGAAGTAATTTACCTCCAGGTATTTAGAGAGGTCTACAGGCTAAATGGCTAAATGTAATTCCAAACAAATTTATGAAAATGGTAGGGATTGGTATGTAGTATGAGCTAATCTATATTTGGTGAAAGTGTTTCCAGTCGTTTTTCTGTAAATTACTTTCCCACCTTTTTTAATGGAGCGCTTCCCGGGGAGCGTCCCGGTTCGCGAACCAGCAGCGTTACGGGAGTCCACCATTTTGTGTTTCAGTCGAATTAAGATACAAGATGGAGGGCAAATAATGTTCAGAATGGGTAGAAGGGGGCACGGTAGACGTATCTTGACTCCCTGGGTTTTCTGAGGGTGGCTGAGGAGGCCCATATGTGCGGGAAAAAAAACATTTTTTTTACAAATTTCGCGCGGTTAGCTTCTGGTTCGCGTACCGGGTAGCGCTCCGGGGAGCGTACTTTGTTGAAAATTATTGAAAAAAGTTAGAGTAAAATAATAATTGTGAGTGATCAGATGTAGGGTAGCTCTGAGAAGAGCTTTTGGGTTTATGGTACATTTAGGTACTTATAAGTAGGTACCAATGCACAGTCTTAAATTCAAAATGAAAATTCTGTTGCCCTCATCTGAGAAGTGAACTCCATCTCCTCTGTAGATATCTTGCATGCAGTAACGCAAGTTATTGTTGTACATGGAGCCCATTCCATGGTCTCTCATGTAAGCTGAAACAGATTTGTTTACATGCTTCCTCGACTTCTCAATTTGTGGACAAAATTGGTTCGACCACCTCCATTTCTGTCTTTGGCATATATTTGAATATACCAAAGCAGTTTGAGGAAAAAGTGCCATTAATTGCTCAAAGGTGTCCTTTAAAAGCATTTCCAGACCTAACCCAGTCAAAGTGCCCAAATCATTACCTCCACAGTGCACAATTAACAGGTCAGGTTTTGGCAAATGCATAAAGGTTTTCACCAATGGTATCAATTGGTGACATTTTAATCCTCTGTGGCCAAACCACTTAATTTCCACATCTTGTAAATTGAGGTTAGGTAAATTTCTGTTCTCAGCATACCTTTGAGCCCAGTAGATGTAACTATGTCCAACAATCCAGACAGTAAACATGGTGAGAAAAGTTTCTGCTGCAGTCATATGAAGTGTGGTAATGAAATGGCAGATGAAACAGTAGGAGTTTGTAAAGAAAAAAAAACTGTGGAGTTTCAGTGCTAATAATTCACTAGCAGTGATTGGTGGATTTCCATTTCTGAAAACAGAAAGTTAGGGTGCATGGATGTGTTCTTTGAAAGATGTAATTTGAATGGTCAAGGAAAAAACATTTAATGAAAGATTGCACTGGATACGCAGGTGCACTGAGAGTTCAGAGTTCAATTGAAACATTGTTGTGTGAACTTGCAAACATCAGAGGTCTTTCAGGAGGTGGTTGCTATGCAAAAAAGGCAGAGAGGGCAGAGGGGGGGAAGGGTTTTGATTTGAAAAAAGTGAGGGAAGAGTTTTGATTGGCTAACATGAGAGATATGTGTAATGAATATCTGCATTTCTGTGCTTTCTATAGCTGCAGCCTCTGGAGTGCATACTCTTTGTTCTGCTGAAGACAATTTGGTGTATTTCTGAGACTGTTTTGAAACTCATAAAGAATTTGCTAAGGTGAGAAAAGATTTATTTAATTTAGATAGACTATAGTATGCTTTAAGGACAAAATTATGAAGAAAGCTGTGTTTTTAAAATGTTGCTTTGTCTAAAGTGTTTTACAAATAGATTTTGTTTCTTTGAGAAATTGTAATTGAAAATAATGTGAAGTATTAGCACTGTCAGGGTGTTTTTGTACATAGGAGCTGTGCAGTGTTTTCAAATTATTACTTGAAAATTGTTTTTGAGGAAAAGGAATGCTTTTAAAATGTATCACAAGGAAAAAATGGTGTCTGCTTCTTTATAAGGCATTTGAGTGTCTCTGATGTTATTTTTCCCATTGTAATTGAAGAGCTTTCTCCGTGGGGCAAGTTCCTTGTAAATATGCTCCCACCTGTGCTTGGCCAATTTAGATTTTGATTCTCTGAATTACATAGCCATGTTAAAAGTGTCCCAAAAAATGGTGCAAGGGCAATCAAAAACCCCTTTCATGTGTCTTAAGGACATTTTAAGTCATTTCCTCTTGAATGTAGGTATACAATTGATTTATATGTTGTGTTTAAAAACGTTTTTTTTTAAATCAATTACATTTCTGGATATGTACTGCTAGAGCTTCATAGGTTGTTTGGGGCATATTTATAAGGCATTTAAGTGTCTCTGATGTTATTTTTCCTATTTTAATTTAAGACCTTTCCCTGTGGTGCACGTTCCTTGTAAATATGCTCCCACCTGTGCTTGGTAAATTTAGATTTTGATTATTTGACTTACATAGCCATGTTAAAAGTGATCCAAAAATGGTGCAAAGGCTTTAAAAAAACACTTTCATGTGTCTTGGGGCATTTTAAGTCACTGAGGAAACAAAGGTGATGTGATTGTGCAATGAGGAAAAGAAACTGCACATTTTTCAATTACATCACCTGTGTTTCCTAAGTTTATGAATAACATTGTGCAGATGAAGTTTAGGTCTGTCCACGGACACAAAAGAGGTCTGGCCTTTGTTCAAGAGTGAAGTGGACATGACTTACTTCATTGGTAGGCCTTCACATGTATTATCTCCTCTGTACTCTGCAGCGGTGGTGCAAAAGATTTGCTATGTGGCGACATATTTTCAACTTGATGCATCTAGACAGATGTCCTGTGCCACATGAAACTTGCGTCAGGTTTCATATAGGTGTTTTGTTGCAGGGTGGGCATTCATTTGCATGAAAGCCCTGTAAAAGTAACACAGTGAAATTTAGAAGATTTCACTGAGTCAGCTTTATAGCATTCCTGAATCAAATCCTTATGGCTGTTTGAAACAGGCATAAGGAGTGAAGCCCCATGCAATGTGTGGCTTCCTCCTGTGCATTGCAGTAGACATGTCGTGTTTACGACGTGACTTGTGCAATGTGTTGCTTTTGCGGCACCGATGCGTGATGCATCTGTGCTGTTTTTATTCAATGGTGTTCCACAATGTAAATGTGCCACACCATGAGTAGCAGAGCAGTGGTGCACATTAACTGGTGCATTCCTGGGGATGTGTCAGTTAATATAAATCTGTCCCTATACATTTAAGTATGTGTAGGGGACACAGAGTCGGTGAGGCTTATCCTAGGTTAAGAAGAGATGAGTCCTGTTTACTGAAGATTCAGACATAGGCCTCACCTCTTCAGCATCGCTGGACATGGCTAAATAATAGCTGCAATATGATTCTCTTGTTAAACAATTTTACTATTCTAGCCTCTGAGATTTGTGTCTTAGTCTCCAACATCTCATTGTTGTTCTCTTTTTTTAAAGATAACGACAACATCAAGCATGAGTGATAATGAGCAATCAGTTGATCTCAATCTTTTCGTTGAACTTGTCATTGAAACGTCAGTGGAAGTAGATCCTTTAGATCATTTAAATCCTGAGGATGATGAAGAATATGATGAGAATGCTGATTTGTCAGAATTGTATGATATAGGGTGGGAAGCTGATCTGCTTGAGCCTATGTAGTAAACATGTAAACCATTTCATTTAAAATTAAACAATAGTTCAAAAATAGTATGTGTGTAGTGTCTTTATTAAAATAATCAAATATGCTCGTAAAATTAGTTCAGATTCACATATAAAACAACACAGGTAAAACAATTAGCAATTGCTACTATTTGTGATTTCTAAATTTGCCAATGCACTAAAAATTATTCTATGTTAAAATAACAAGCAGGGTGTTAAGTTTTTGATGACTGTTATTGATTTACTGTTTGGTAATAGTGATTAATAACATTTTTTATTATATTTTAGCACAGATTCAACTGCAGATTATTTCAAAATCTGAAAATGCCAACTAAGAATCGAATTAGAAAGGCTACAAGACGTCAAAGACAGCAGGTCCATCAATTACTGCAGCAGTCCTCTACAAAAAAAACTTGTCAAGTCACCAAGAAAGCACCGGGTAAGACCACGAAAACATTCATAAGAAAAATTTGTAGTAAAAAAAGTATTTCTACAGAAAATGTTTCAGTCCAGAAAAAGAGAAGCAATTTAAACGGAAAGGAAGTGCCAATCAAAAATGTTACTGCTAGAGCAAGAGATAACTCTGTGCATGATAGCAGAAGGAAAGAACAGTTAAGGGACATTCGTAAACGAATGTTCCGCAACAGGATAATTGGCAATTTGTTAAAAAATATTAACAAAGGTCAACAGAAAGTGGTTTTTTATAGGAGAAAAAAAAAGTTGAGAAAGTTATTGATCAAGCATTTGAAATTAAACGAAAGTTATTTATTTTGATAGTCAACAGAATTAGGAAGGTAAACAAGGTAATTTATGATTTCAAAACAAATAGTAGATGGAAGAGAATAATTAATCGTAGTAATTTTTGTGATGTTTTCTCAGGAGACTGGATGCATAGTTCTAGTTCTGAGGCATTTTTTAATGAGGAGAGTTATTTCCAGGATAATGATTTGGTACATGCAGTTGACACCAGTGGTCGAGCTTATGAAGTGAAAGATGGATGTCCAGTTGAAAAAGAAAAACTTGTAACAACAGAGACAGAAGAGGTGTTAGGTAATGACGTTTTAGGAAGACGTCCTAAGGGTCCTGTGTACACCTGGAAGTGTAGTAGTATTTGCAGTGTGCGACAGGATTCAATCGATTTGCTTTGTGATTTTGTACGGACATTTAATAAGAAAAGTTTGAAGCAGAAAATGAAGTTGTTGCAAGAATTAGATCCTTGCAGAGTGAGAGAAGTGACAGGTTTGCATGGTCATTCACTGGCTTGTCTTTCCAGGAGAGTATGCCAGAGTGTTTTTCATCATTTTAGGATGCTAGCAGTGCATCATAATAAAGTGAGGAAATTAATTAGAATGTTGTATTATGCTAAGAGTCCAGCAATTATGCTTAAACAATTATGTGCTGCTCTTTTCCATGGTTCTGAAATAGATGTGAAGAATATTTGTGAAGAAATTGAGTTTTGTTACTTTGGAAGTAAAGAGGAGAATGTTCAAATTGACCCAGAAGAAGAGGGTAATGTTGAATATAATGTACAGGTTTCCAGTACAGATAATTTTCAGAAAGAAATTGCCACGTTTCAGATGAAATCAAGTGAGAGGCCTAAGTTCACTTGTGTGTGTTGTCGACGCACTTATTATAAGAATCAGACTAAGGGGGTCATTAGGATCGTGGACGGATTTGAGTCCGTCCGCGACCCCAGAGCATGAGGGAACGTCCGCATGGGCTGCGGCGTTCCCTCTGTGCATATTAGGATGTGACCGCCAGGGTGGCGGTCACATCCTCTATTTTTAACATTGCTGCGGGTGGAGCTTCAAGCTGCACCCGCAGCAATGTTAAAAATGCATGCACAGCATTTGCGTGCACAAAGCGGCAGGCACCGCGCGGTGCCTGCTGCATTGTGCACGCAAATGCAGGGGGGTACCATAGGTACCCCCCATGTGCACCCCCCACTACACCTAGGGGGCCCGCAACGGGCCCCTGCAGTGCAGTTACACATGCTTTTCCACGGCGGAAAAGCCGCAGCGGAAAAGCATGTTCCCAAGCACATCCTAATATGGCTGACGGTGTCTAAGAGACACCTTCACCATTTTAGTGCTTTTCCGCCGCGGTTGTAAGCCAGCCGCGGCGGAAAAGCTGCGGACCTAAACCATGACCCACCAGCCATCCTAATGTGGCAGTGGGTCCTGGTGGGTCCGCAGAGGATTTTCCGCATCCTCCATCCTAATGACCCCCTAAGTTAGTGGATTTATATGCAAAAAGTGAAAGGGAAAATAATAGTGAATGGAAAGATTTCGCAACATACTTGATGGTAGAAAATTGTTTTAATTTGGGATCGGATCAACGTGTGTGTACTTATTGTTGTAACAAATTAAACCAAAACCAGATGCCAGCTAGGGCGGTTCATAATAATCTGGAATTGGTAGAGATTCCTTCTGAATTGAAGGATTTAAATACTTATGAATCTATTTTGATTCAAAGTATCCATCCCTTTCAGGCTATTGTAAGAATGGAGCCAAAGACAGGGAAGTTGCCTCCATCAGATTTACAGAGAGGATTAAAGGGAAGAGTTGTTTATTTGCCTCTAGATTTGAACAAAAACATTAACACAATTGGAGTAGAGAAAGTGGAAGAGGAACCTCTAGTTATCATAGTTAATGGTGTTCCGACAAAGAGTAAGAAAATATGGCAAGATTTAGTGGATGTTAGGAAAGTCAAAAAGGCAACATTGTATTTAAAAAAAAATAATAAGTACTATAAGAATGTATATGTTGCAGAAGAGGAAGTAAGTGAGGAAGAGGATAGCGATTTGTGTCCTGGTCAAATTGAAAAAGTAGAAGCCTCTAAAAAGGAAGAAATTTATGAACATTATAGTGTTCATCCTTTGCATTCCAAGGAAGCTATGGGGAATGCTATTGAGTTGTTTCAAATGAAACAAGCCAAAGGGAGTCCCATTAGTGTTTGGGAGGAAAGTTTGGAAGCTCGGTGTTTCCCACAGCTATTTCCCACAGGTCGAGGAGCACGATATGATGAGCGACCTGTTCAAATTCCTGCTTCAGAAAACCGGACTTTACGATTGTATGCAGAAGATGCTAGGTTTCGACAATGCATTCCCTATTTGTTTCATCTCCTGTTTGAAAGCGATCTTTCAGGACTGTCATATGCAGTGAACCATATCTTGAAAAGTGGTATACAGATGCGAAACATCTCGGCAAGGGACTTTATGGATAAAGTCAATGTCCAAGACAGTATTTTGGATTCTCACCTAATTAATCTCATGGCGTGTCAGCGTGGTACTAATGAGTACTGGTACCGTCGTCATGGTGATTTAAAATGTATGCTGAGGAACTTAGGAACTCCGACATGGTTCCTCAGTCTGAGCTGTGCCGAGTATAGCTGGGAAGACTTACTTGAATTTCTACGAGAGGTAAATGGAAACATTGAAAATATTGAATTCAAGACACCCAGAGAACTGTGCTCTTTGGATCCAGTGAATGTATGCAGGTACTTCAATCATAGATTTGAAGCTATGATGTCTTTCATCATGAATAAGAAGAAAGGAGTACCAAGCAAGAGGTGCTCCTCATATACATATGCTGCTATGGATCAAGGATGCACCTAAATTTGGAACCGATCCGGATGACTTAGTGATAAGTTTCATAGAACAGTATTCTACGTGTGCTGTTCCAAACACAAAGGAGAAGAAAAGCCTAAGAGAACAAGTTCTACGTTTCCAAAGCCATCGTTGTGGAAAGTACTGTCGTCGTAAATTCAGAAACAAGGACAAGTTCTACACCAAATGTCGTTTCAACTTTCCACGACCGGTGATTTCTAAAGGAAGAGTAAACAGTTTGATGTCTTCGCTGCGACATAATGTGACGAGGAAATCACCCAAAAGCACATACAATTTGAAAAGAAACGAAGAGTCCAAATACATCAACGACTACAGCCCTGTGATTTTGTCCATGTGGAATGCTAACATGGATATACAGTTTGTGGCTGACAACTGTATGGCTGTGGCTCGGTATGTGACATCTTACATCACCAAAAAAGAAAAGACAGAATTGAAGGATATGTGGGAGGATATTTCCCATGAAAAGAGCCTCAGCAAGAAGTTGTACAGTTTCAGTTTGAAGATGTTGTCGCATCGAGAAATCGGATCTTACGAATGTTCTGACCGCTTGTCTTCAGCAAGTCTCTATGCCAAATCCAGGAGTATCATTTGGGCGAGTCTTGGTCTTGCTGCAACGCGAAATCGAGTTCTAAAACCTGTCCGGGAAATTGAGTATTTGGCGGAAAAGGAGCCAAACAGTACCGACATTTTGAAGACCAACATGTTGGATACATATTATCCAAATCGAAGCAGTCACCTCGAGAATGTTTGTCTATATGAGATTCTACAAAATTACATATTCAAGAGGAACATCAAAGAAGATATTGAGAAAGGAGTGTATGCTGTAATTGGAAGTGAGGGATGTCTGGTCAAGCAAAGAAAATGCCACTTGGTAAACCATCGAAAATTGAGTGGCGAATCTCCAGAAAAAAAAGAGTTTTCCTATTTAGCACTCTTGCAACTTTTCAAGCCTTGGCGTGCAGAAGAAGAACTGCTTGGAGATTTTCTTTGTTACGAAGACTCTTTCAATGCCGCCAAGGAAACCATAGAATGTTCTGCTTTTCCAAATATATAGAAATGTTTACTTTGGAAATCGAGCAGGAAGCAACGATTGCAGCCGAGATTGCTAGAGACAGTTCTCAGGACAGTCAGAGTACTGTTTCATTGAGTCAGGATCCACTAGGAGGACCTGTTATCGAAAATGAAGCCGCCACTGCCATGAATGAAGTAGAAAGAGCCATGGCACATGCTCAGGAGGATGCGGTTAACTTAGAAGACTTGGAAAGACAACTCAACGTTGAGCAGAGGAAAATATATGACGAAGTTACCAAGCAAATTGAGCATGGATTAAATCATGAGAAGAAAGAGTGCTCATGTACGTCGTTGAAGCCTGTCCGATTGTACGTGAGTGGAGAAGCGGGAACTGGAAAAAGTTTCCTCATTAAAGCAATTTCTTGTTATTTGCAGGAAAGGACTGAGTCATCGCTGTCTTGTGTTGTCACCGCTCCAACTGGACTGGCAGCACATAACATTAAAGGTATTACTTTGCATCGTCTACTGATGTTGCCAGTGGAGCATGACAACAAATTACAATACCACAAGTTATCTGGAGATGCTTGTTGTGAAGTTTCAAGAGTCTTGAGGAAAATGAAACTTCTTATCATTGACGAAGTAAGCATGGTTTCAAATCTCATGCTTGCCTTTGTGCATTTGAGAATGCAAGAAGTTCTTAAAACAGAGTATGATGTGTTATTTGGTGGCAAACACATCATTGTTTTCGGAGATCTTCTGCAGCTAACACCAGTGAAAGGACAACCTGTGTTCAAAATACTCACGCATGAAGATACCAGGAAGTGCCTAGGGAGCATTGGCAATGTCAATATATGGTTAAACTTCAATTATGCTGAACTGCATGAAAATATGCGTCAGGCGAAGGATGAAGATTACAAGAATATTTTACAAGATGTTAGAATTGGAAAAGTGACCGAGTATGCGAAAGAAGCTTTACATGCACGATTACTGTCAAATTTATATCCAGAAAAAGACATTGTGCCTGAGAATATTTTTAAGAAAATTACTGAGAAGAAATCTGGAATATGTTTGATGCCAACTCTTGCAGAATGTGCCATCTTCAACAACAACATGTTGAATTTAGAAAAACAAGAGATTGTGAAACTTGAAGCTATTGACAAAATAGAGCATATGGGAGCAACAATTATTTTGTCTGAGAATTTGAAATCTAAATTGGATTCATTAGAGAAGACTATATCTAAAACTGCGGGTTTTGAAAAGACTTTGAATGTGAGCTTAAATTGCCGAATCATTTTGAGAATGAATTTACATGTTGAAAGAGGTCTGGTAAATGGATCAATGGGTAATGTTGTTGATTTTGAAAAATACAGAAATAGAGATGGTATTGAATTTTTAAAAATTAAATTTGATGGCATTGAGGAAGTACAGCTAATTGGTCGTTCTTCTGCTAGATTTTTGCTTGTAAAAGACGTATATGTGCGCCGTAAGCATTTTCCTGTTTGCTTGGCATATGCGGTGACAATCCATAAATCGTAAGGTTTAAGTGTAGATAGTGCTTTAGTGAATATTGGCAGTTCTGTGTTCAAGGAGGGTATGGCTTATGTGGCATTGTCACGAGTTAGAACTTTATCGGGATTGTACTTGATTGACTGTGATTTCACAAACATTTGTGCAGATCTAGATCGTGTTAAGGAATACAATAGGTTAAGAAGAGAGTATGCGCCCCATTTGCCTCAATATCCTTTGTTTGAGAAACGTGTGGTAGGCCGGAAACGAAGAAATGTGACCAATAGTAGGGAGGTTATAGCAAAAAGACGAAAAGTTGATGAACTTGAAATTATAAGCAGAAAGAAAATGGATTCTGTTGAAGATGTTGTTGGTTTTAAATTTGAAAATAGTTCTGGTGTCAACTGCTATGCTAATGTAGTGGTTAATGTTCTCTTTTCACTAGAGACTTTCAAAGAACAGATTGTGATCAATTCGGAACAAAGTTTATGGTGTTTGTTGAATTCTGTGTTAGAGAAATGTAGTGCTGATAAAACGAGAGTAGAAAGTGTGTCTGAAATTCGTTTTCTGTTAGACGAATGTTCAGGTCAAACAGAATTCTCTGAAAATATTCAGAAGGATTGTCAGGAGTTTTTAATGTATATGCTTGATGTATTGCAAGATGAGGGTGTAGATGTAGATTATCTATTTGGCCTTTCTTATCAATGGCAGCATGACTGCGAGAATTGTAGGCTATCAAGTACTACTAGTGTAGATTCTGAAAGATTTATATATTTAACTTTGCCAGACAGTAAATCAGTGTCCTTTCATAAGCTAGTAAAAGCAGCTGATCACAACATGGAGTGTAGCCAATGTAAATCTGAAATGATGTCAACATTATTTTTACGAAGATATGGCCTGTATGTCATTTTAATGTTCCAACGATGTAGGACTGATGGAACAAAATTGACAACTTTAATCAAAAATGTTGTTGCTTCGCAGTTGTCAATATCAGGAAGGACTTTTGTAACTGCAGCAATTATATTTCATGACGGTCCTACAACAACATCAGGACATTACACAACTTATTTAAAGTCCAGAAACGGCTGGTCATTCTGCAACGATTCTGCTTTAACTTTCAAAAAGAAATTGCCTTTTGACCTTAAAAATTCTTACCTGGTGTTTTTAAAACCCAAATTTTAGGGACAGAATCTCGGGATTTGTTCTGAGCAATTTCTAGAGGTTCATGGAGTAGAGGGAATGGAAGTCTGCAATTTTGTCTAGATTATTTATCCAAACTTTGGATCATAATGTCATTTTAAAAATTCAAAAATATAAACCTGATGCAAGTAACTCTGCTTCATAGTAAGCAGTATCAGTGTCATAGGAAATGTAGAACATGAGTGAGCAACAAGGGTAAGATATTAATAGTCCAGGATTGTGAAAGTAATCTTAAACGTTTTCTTTCTGAAAGTTGCGAAAATAGAAAATGACGGGATTTGCTTACAAGAATTCCAAGAGTTGTAAATCGCTCTAACATGATTTGGCCTTGTGGAAACATGTGGTAGAATGTGATAAGTCTTTTATCGTATGTAACATATTTTTCAAAACGATAGAGGTTTTCTTTCAGAAAGTGGCGGGCTGAAAATATTAACAGCACAACAGAGTGTAAGCTGTTCATGAGACATCCTTCGACATCATGGAAAGTAAGTTAATTTTAAGGAGTTTTGAATTCTGATTTCTTATGTTGTATGGGTTTTTTAAACACAATAATTTTGATTGTGTTTTTTTTTCCCCGCTGTTACATGATGAATACCTTCAAGTCACTGATTTTAGTGAAATTTGATACATTCTGAGAACAGCAAAAATAAACCATTTAACATGTGTAATAAATTCTCTACTTTTTGTACTTATGATATACATTTAGAAATGTGAGGTAGACATGGAGAAACTGAGGCTTCTGTAAGTGTCAAAGTTAATGAATACAGTGCTGCACTTCTGGGTACTGTTTTATTTTGAAACCTGAGTAGGCCTCACCTCAAACAAACCTCTGGAAAGGACACATCTTATTTGCATCCTGAAACAATCATTTAAAATGTTAGGGACAATTTTATGATGGCTTTACATCTCTTTTGCGCTGCCATTGCATCACTGTTGTGAGACATCAGCAGTGCAAAAGATGCACCATGTTCCAAAATAGGCCTCACTTCATCAGCATCAAGATACTGTTAGTTTAAAATATATATCTTTAGGACTGTGTAGGGGGCCTAGAGAAGCAGAGGCTTCTGTAAATGTCAAAGTTGTTGAAAAACTGTTTGTCCTTCAACCTTTTCCCTTGTCTTTTCTAATTTTTAAATTCATGTTTTATTATTTTTCAAATGTTTGTTCTCTCTTTCACAGATTGAAAGTATGAAAAAAAAAGTGAATAAGTTAACAACAATTATAAGGTAAATGTTTTCTACTCTTTTCGTTACATTTCTATCACATTCACCTACTATAGGGCTTCAGACTATAGAGCTTTAAACAAAGTTTAACTAAATGTGGAAATTTGGAGCTGTGCCCGTGGCTTTTAGGTCAATGCGCAAGTGCATTGACCTAAAATGCGCGTGCACATTACCAAATCGCCGTCTGTTCCCTCAGCCGCACTCCTCCCACACCTTTGAAGTGAAGATTAGCTTCACTTCAAAGGCCCCAGCTGCTTTACACCCTCATTCTGCTCTCCCCGCTCCGTCCCCTCCTCTGTCCGCCATGTGCATTTCTCGTCCCCCCCCTCCCCACACTAACGCCACTCACACACGCAACGCCACTCACACACGCAACGCCACTCACACACGCAACGCCACTCACACACGCAACGCCACTTACACACGCAACGCCACTCACACACGCAACGCCACTCACACACGCAACTCATCCACGCAACGCCACTAATCCACGCAACGCCACTCATCCACGCAACGCCAATCATCCACGCAATGCCAATCATCCACGCAATGCCACTCATCCACGCAACGCCACTCATCCATTTGCAAAACCAAAAGGACAAACTCTTCTATTGTGTGACCTATTGCATTTTCAATGCTTGATTCTTTGACTTCCTTATCTATTTTGTTTTCCACAATTATATCCTCTTCCATCTTTTCTTCGGTAAATAAATCTATTAAACAGCATCTCTGGTTTAGTCCCTATAGCTGTCTTTCTTTTAACATTACTCTCTGTTTACTTCCCTTGTACTTACTCCTTTATTTTTTTTTTAAAAATGTTGGGGTTAGCTCCCGGTTCGCGTACCGGCGAGCGAACCGGAAAGCGAACTAAAAAAAAAACAGCTTGCCAGAGTGTTACACTTTCTAGCAATTTTTGTATAAAGGGGAGGTAGTTCTGAAATGAAAATAACTTTTTTTTTAATGTTTTTGTTGTTTTATATTTTTTTTTCTTTTTTGAACATTATTTGTTTTTTTTGTATTTTTTGAACAATTTTATGTTTTTTTTGTTTTTTTTGTTTTTTTTGAAAGGGAAAGAACAAAAAACAGGTATTGAAAAGGTCTCAACAAGCTTGTGGCGTTTAGGGCATTGGTGTTTTTCATATGCTAAATTAACTAACTTAACACTCATATTCGCACATGAAAATAAGGCGCCACAATATAAACATACAATTTTCATATGTACAAATTTTTTTGGGATGTTTGGCACTGTATCTCGTTCTTCTGCAACCGACAAAGATATTTCTGACGATGTCCTGGCCACAGAAGTTGGCAGGTCACGCATCTCTGCCCGGCTATAATTCAGAGGATGCCACCTCTGCATGTGACGATGCATAGTGTGGTTCCCATAACTATATTTCTTTTCAGTGCCTCTAGATAACTCATCCTTGCAAATTAGGCACGTCACATAACGTGCATTAACTTTTTTCTTTCCTGCTGGAATTGAAAAAAACTGCCAAATAAAACTAGTTTTTTTTGTAGATACCCGGGGCAACTCTTTTAAAAATTGTGGTGCCTGTTCTTCCTCTTCTTCTTCTTATTCATCCTCTTCCTCCTCTGGGTTTGCCAGGAACTGTGGAGGTGGTCCTCTCTTTTGAGGAGGTGGTGGTGGTGGTGGTGGGGATCCAGCAGCTGAAGCAACTAGTGAAGCCATTTTCCAAAATAGGTCTCCCTTTCTCAAAGATGAAAGTCAGAGTGAGAAAAAAGGTGGGGGCTTTCATCATTTGGGAAAAAAAATAGTTCTAAACCAATGAAAAGTCTTATTTTTAGGTCACATGACCTAGTCTTACATCATTAGGAAACCAAAAGTGAAATGAACCAATGAAAAGTTTTATGAACAAGTCACATGACCTGTTCCGCTTACGTTACGCGCTGCGCGCCGCGCTCCGGTTCGCTTCCGGAAAGCTGCGTTTCGCGCCTCGTTCGCGGTCCGGAGCACTTTCGGGTGCGCTAACACGGCGCGTCATAAGACGCATTATGCGGCAACGTGATATGTCGCGCTTCCGCGACGCGTCACGATGTTGATTTCTAACGCAGCAGTTATGCAAACGGAACGTTTACCGGTTAGCGGACCGGGTCGCGGCATCAAATTGAGCTAACGGAAAGCTTCCCGGTTCGCGAACCGGGAGCGAAAAAAAAAATATTTAAAAAAAATTAATCATAAACATATAAAATATATTTTTGGATTTAAAGAAAAATACATTTTACAGCTACAGATATTAGCTTTTCAAAAACCAATGAAATTCACTGAAAAAACCATAGGTTATAGACCATATATAGTTAGGAATTAGCATTTGCAAAACCATATTTTACTCACACAAAACCATTGAAATTCGCATATATAGTTAGATGCACTAACTATATATCGCGCACCCGCAATCTACTGCTGATCGTGCCACATATTACATCATTCATGACATGGTCAGTGACATCACTGATGACATCACTGATGACATCTCAAATGACATCACTGATGACATCACTGATGACACCATCCAGTGACTGTATGTTTCTGTAAAGTAAAAATATATCTTACATATTGAAGAATGAGTGGATGTATAAGTGTCTGGATGAAGGATTTAGTAGGTGCATGACTGACTGTATGAGAGAGTGATTAAATGTGTCTCACTGAGTGCATGGGTTAGTGACTAAACTGTCTTAATGTGTGCATCATTATATCTGTTGTTCTGTAAACTGCTGCATGTGTTGATCAGTAGCTATATGAGTAACTATATGGGTTATTGATTGGTTGCCCGAGTATTTGTATGGGAGAGTGAGTGTGTGTGTGTGGGTGTCTGGGAGGTGTGTGACTCTGTGCATAGATGTGTGAGCAGTTGATTCACTAGATGTATGGGTTCAAAACTGCATGTGGAAACAGCTGTATGGGTGGTTGACTGTGTGCATGAGTGTATTGGTGAGTGAATGGATATCTCAGTGCTACATGTCAAAGTAAGTACATATGTAAAACACAGTACATGTGAGAGTTCACATATATAAATTACTCTGTATAAGAGCTAGTGAATGTGTGAGTGGCTGCATGGATCATTGAAAACTTGTATCAGTGATTGTATAAGAGAATAATTATGTGTTAGAATATGTTTGAATAAGTAAGGTGTGTATAACTGTATAGTTGAGCAAATGGAGGTGTGATTGATTCTTTGCATGACTGACTAGGTGTGTGAGTAACTCCATGGATGAGTAACAGTATGTGAGGGTCTGTTTACACTGAGTGTATCTAAGGTTATATTAGAGTCTGAAGAGGTTCATCGTATTATCACATGAATGATGTCATCAGTGATGTGATCAGTAATGTCAAATGAGATGTCATCAGTGATGTTATCAGTGATATCATTTGAGATGTCATCAGTGATGTCATTTGAGATGTCATCAGTGATGTCATCAGTGATGTCATTTGAGATGTCATCAGTGATGTCATCAGTGATGTCACTGACCATGTCATGAATGATGTAATATGTGACATCTTCAGCAGTGGATTGCGGGTGCGTGATATATAGTTATTGCAAATAACTATATATGCGAATTTCTATGGTTTTGTGCGAGTAAATTAAGGTTTTGTAAATGCTAATTCCTAACTGTATATGGTCTATAACCAATGGTTTTTTCAGTGAATTTTCAAGGTTTTGTAAATGCTAATTCCTAACTATATATGGTCTATAACCTATGTTTTTTTCAGTGAATTTCAATGGTTTTTTAATAGCAAATATCAAAAGCTGTCAAATGTGAAGTACGTGGTAGGTAAAAACATTTTCGTGTTCATGCACGCTGATGTGCTTTGAAGGCTGCCCCCCTCCCCCCCCCTCTTTTCTCTTAGGAGTACTCTCTCTTTGCAGATAGTGAAGGGTGGTTAACGCAGACCTTTGCCCCCGTTGTAATCCGTCGTGCCTGCTTCTCTCTCTATTTGATTGATTGATATCCAAGCATTTACTGTTTTAGAATTGGTTCTCTTTGGTTCATTCTCTATTTACAAACAAGCACAGAGTCGCAATACTCTGTTTAGTCTTTGCAGAAAGTGAAAAATCGTTTAAAAAAACAAAAGGAATCGAGCAAAATCAGTAGGCCACTAATGGGATCTCTTTTTGACCTCGCTAAAATAGAAACATTAAGAACAACCCCTCATGAGAAATACGAAACTAGTGAGATGAACTAAGCTCCACACCATGATGGCTGCAAGACAGCTCGGCACCGCCACCCACCCCACCCAAAATAACGACAAACCCTATGCAAATATTATAAATATATACAACACACCAGCAAAGTAACAGGGTAAAACATTTTATTAAATAACTATTTACATAACTATTTTATACTTTTTGTTGCCCGATCCGGCTAGCTCAATCGATCGAGCATGAGACTCATGCACTCTGATCTCCTTGGCCTCAGTCAAGCATTAATAGTAAGATTTTCATACATGAGTATACTTTTTGCCTTTTGGTGACTCTTCCATTTTGAAAATTTTTCCACAATTCGTTTGACCTGAAACGATTACACAAATAAAACCTTTGTGAGTTTTAAATTTCCGGAGAAGTATAATTCATCAATAGCTTTCTCTGTAGATCTTTTTCCATTAACAATCCCAGTTCCATCACCCGCCCAGGATATCACTACTGTTAGTTGTCATTGTTGCTTCTGTTTTAATAAAAAATGTTTTAAGGTGTTTACTGTTTTTGTTGCGATGTATATATTTATAAGTTATTAAAGTGTTATAATCCTACTAATTTTTTATCGATTATTCCTCTTTGAAATATTCCCTGTCTACAAACAGAGAAGAATAGGAATATTCTGTCTCCCTTTGCAGATAGTGAAGGATAGGTAATGCGGACTTTTGTCCCCCGTTGTAATCCGTCATGCCTGTTTTTCTCTCCACTGATTGATTGATTGGCTGGACATTTATTGTTCAAGGAATAGTTCTTTCGAGGTATTCTCTGTTTGCAAATAACGTGGAATAGAAATATTCTGTCTAGTCTTTGCAAGTAGTGAAGGGTGGGTAATGCGGACCTTTGTCCCCCGTTGTAATCTATCATGCCCATCTACTCCCCACTGATTGAGAAACTAGTTCCACCCGGACCATTTATTGGAGGTACATCATCTGGCTCAACTGGAGGGTACCCCTAATAAAGAAGACATATGTAAAATACGAAGTAATCACTGTATCCTGTTAAACAAAAACTTTAGCATGAAACACACTTGACAAGGAAGGGAAAGAAATCGAACAAAATCAGTAGGCCACTGATGAGTTTTTGACTTCGCTAGAAATAAGAAACATGGAAGTGGTGAAAGAAGCCAAGCTTGACGTTACGGCAGCCACGAGGTAGCTAGGCTCCGCCACCCCCCCACTGCTCCAAGCATGTCTGTCCCACCGCCCGCCACGCCCAACAACGGTAACATGAAATAGATACAAATCAGCAGATACCTACCCCCATTCCGGAAACTCCCGAAGTGCAACAGGTTTGCGGCTACGCCCATCCGGAAGACAAGGTGGGAGGCGGAATCGCTATTATATACAGAGACACCCTGAGTATTAAAGTCCTGGAACAAGTGATGCTCCCTACTATGGAAGTACTCATCTTTCATTTAAAAATCAACTCAAAAACACAATGGAAAGGAGCCTTGGTCTACCGTCCACCTGGTCCCAATGCTGGTTTTTCTCTTGCTCTCACCGAACTACTAGCCCCCTACTTTAAAGCTAATGATAACTTCATTTTACTTGGAGACTTCAATTTCCATATTGATATTGCTGACCATCAGGATACTAATGCATTCCTTTCTGACCTTGCGTTACTAGGTTTATACCCTAGAAACAGTGGCCCCACTCATTTGGGTGGTCACACATTAGATCTGATCCTTACTACCCAACCTAATGTCCATTGCCATCCCCCTAAACATATTACTTGGTCGGATCATAAACGTATTGACTTCTCCATACCACACCTATCCAATTCCACTAACCGCCCGGCTACTCACTCTATTAAACGTAGGCCATGGCACAAAATCACTCTTCCCAAACTCACTCAAATTTGGGAACAGCCTCTACTTACCAATTTTGACAACATCGACACTGCTCTCTCCATGTTCAATTCTACTCTGATGACAGCTATTGACTCACTAGCTCCACAGAAAAATGCCAAAAAACCCACTATAGCGAAAAGGGAAACATGGTATACGGAAGCTCTCAAAACAGAAAAGAAGAAATGCAGAAAAATGGAAAAATTGTGGAGACGTACAGGTAATAGGGAAGACAAGAGTCACTACCTGGAGGCTATGTCCTCCTACTACAAAAATATCAAACAAGCTAGGAAAATGAGTCTGACCACTCAAATTGCAGAGGCAGGCAACTCTACAAGAGAGCTATTTAAAATCATTCAAACTTTCACTAGTCCTGAAGTATGTGAAAGTCCAGACATTTTTACCCAAGAACTATGCGATGAAATATCTCAGTTCTTTGAGGACAAAATTGAAGCAATATATAAAAAAATCACTATAGTCTCTGACACCCTGGGAACTGAGATCCCTGAAACTGCCCCGCAACTGACTCCTGGAGAAATTCTTCTGGACATCCCAAAAATAACTATTAAGGACCTGACCACTCTTATTAACCAAACTAAATCTGGTTCTCCCACTGATCTGATACCAGCTAAATTCATCCCCCCGCTAATCGAGATACTGGGTCCTCATATTCAGAACCTACTTAACCTGTCTTTTGCCAAAGGCCAACTCCCATCAGCCTGGAAGGAAGTGGTAGTGAACCCTACTCGCAAAAATTCCACCTTGCCCTGGTCTACACTCTCCAACCTTCGCCCGATTTCTCTCCTCCCTTTCATCAGCAAACTGGCAGAGAAGCACGTCAACACCACCCTCTCCAATTACATCGAAGCGACAGGGGGCCTGGACCAATCTCAATCTGGATTCAGGCCCAACCACAGCACTGAATCAGCCCTCCTCTCTGTGACAGACCAGATCAAAATGTCACAAGATAGAGGGAGCTCCATGATTCTAGTGCTGTTGGACCTGTCCGCAGCCTTCGATACCGTGTCTCACATCACCTTATTGAACCGGTTGCAGGGAGCAGGAATCGGAGGCGTCGCATTATCTTGGTTGGAGAGTTTCCTCGCCGGGAGATCACAATCTATCAGCCTGGGCCCCTTTCGTTCCATCTCAAGGGGGCTCACGAAGGGGGTGCCACAGGGCTCATGCCTTAGCCCTACATTGTTCAATGTTTATGTGGCCCCCCTTGCTGAGATTGTGCGGAAATACGGGTTCATACCGGTCTCCTACGCTGACGACACTCAGCTCCTCTACCCTTTCAGCTCCCTTGACCCTAAAATCAAGGGGAATTTTGCTGAGGGTATGAGAGCGGTGTCACACTGGATGGCGAGGAACTGCCTCCAGTGTAATGTAACAAAGACTGAGGTCTTGCTCTTTGGCAAAGCAAGTATCCTTTGGTCCCCTGACTGGTGGCCACTCGACCTTGGCCCAGTACCTGTACCCAAATCACATGTTAAAAATCTTGGAGTGAAGGTGGATCAAAAACTGACCATGAAAGAACACACCAACTATATCGCGGGTCTATGTTTCCACACCATTGGTCTACTCAGGCGTGTCTTCCCTTTTCTTCCTGCCACATGTAGAAAGACACTTGTACAGGCCTTGGTAACCAGCCGCCTGGACTACTGTAACGGCCTGCTGACATGAGCCAATACGGATACGTTTGCAGGTGGTCCAGAATACGGCAGCCAGACTGGTCATGGGTGCACCTGCCAGGACCCCTTCTAAGCCCTTGCTGAAAGAACTGCACTGGCTTCCCATACGACAGCGCATCCACTTTAAGATCTGTTGCACGGTACATAAATGTCTGTATGGAGCAAGCCCTAAATATCTAGCCCAGTCTCTTGAACTGTACCAGCCCAGCAGGTCCCTTCGCTCCTGCAACCAAGCCCTGTTAAAACCTCCCAATACAAAGAAGACTAGGCATGGAGACCGTGCTTTCTCCGCTGTTGGTCCTGCCCTCTGGAACAACCTTCCCATTGACCTAAGAACCACCACAAATCACTTGTCCTTCAGAAGGGCATTAAAAACCCTTCTTTTCCTAGAAGAATTTCCATCCACATAAACCTAGGCTGCTCTACCTAATACCTTCTTAGCTGGCAAAGCGCGGAGATACCCTTACGGGATTGATTCCTGCGCTATAGAAGAAATAAAAATAAATAAAAATAAGGCCTTCGGCACGTGTAGGGCGAGTCCTGCTGGCAGCCGTCGGCCGGGGACGTCGTCACCTAAGGTGGGCCAGGAGAGGAGCCGAGGCCGACGGGATCTCTCTTCTTTTTTCAATAATGGCTGCGACAACACTGGGGGGGGATGTCTTGCACATGCCACCGACCCCCCCCCGGGCCAGGAGAGGAGTCGAGGCCGACGGGATCCCTCTTCTTTCTTTAATAATGGCTGCGAAAACACTGGGGGGGATGTCTTGCACATGCCACCGACCCCCCCCTCCTATCTCCTGGTCTGGCCTCCCCGTTCGGTCCTGAAGTGGCACCCTGCAGGCCACGGGGGGGATGTCTTGCCTCTGCCTCCGACCCCCCCCTCTTATCGCCTGGTTCGGACATCACGGATATCAACGCCAGGTGTCGGCGTGGGGTGCGCTGGGAGGGAGAGGCGGCGTGAACGAGCCTCTCCCACCCCCCCAGGTGGGGGCCCCTCAGCTGCACCCCCAACGCTCCACTCACCCAACAAAAGGTCCTGAAGCGGTGCCCTGCAGGCCACGGGGGGGGATGTCTTGCCTCTGCCTCCGACCCCCCCCCCTCTTATCGCCTGGTCCGGACATCACGGATATCAACGCCAGGTGTCGGCGTGGGGTGCGCTGGGAGGGAGAGGTGGCGCGAACGAGCCTCTCCCACCCCCCCAGGTGGGGGCCCCTCAGCTGCACCCCCAACGCTCCACTCACCCAACAAAAGGGTTCCTCCACTCTTGCGATGCAGCGGCGCTGCACTCACCTGACAAAAGGTCTCGTCCACTATTGCGAGGCAATGATGCTCCGCTCACCCAGCGGGGGTCTCGTTTACTTTTGCGGTACAACGACGCTTTTGAGTTCAGCTAGAAAATGAGTCCTGCGTCCAGAAACGTTCTCCTCAACTTTGAAGATTCTATAATAGCCACGGGGGCCCCCGACCCCCGATGGGGAATGACTGCCATGATCACCCACGGAACGACCACGACGTAGCCGCGGGACGTTGGCGCGCTCATGCCGGCGCCGGCCTCAGTCTTGAAATGATCAAAATCCTGCAAGACTACCAACTTGATCAATTCCGGTGGGACACCAGTATGACCCGGTAGGAGAGATTGTTGCCTCCCACCCCACTTTGACTGATGGTTCATGTCGCCAGTCCCCTCTGCTACCCTTCAACGAAAACTTTTGGACTGCGGAAAGAGGTCCCGGTCCAACCACGAGTTGGTGGAGACATTTTGACTATACTTGGACCTTCCTGACCTCACCCAAAATGGCGCCGGTACAAATGAAACTCTCAACTCCTTGTTGTGCCCCGATTGCTCAGCCTTGATATCATGAGATATGTATGCAGTTTTTAGCACATGAATTGATATGGGATAAGACTGATTATATGTTCGGACAATGAATTGATATTAAGTTCTAATGCATGATTGATTACTGTATTTATTATTGAAGGTTCGAATTGTCGACACTTTTGGTACTTGCTCACAATGAATTATCGATATGATTTTGTTGCACTTGTCGCACTTTTTACTATGAAATCAACGACCACTGACTCTGTTATGTTTTCCACAAATAAATACCCCCCCCATTTACAGTTCCAGCCTGCTCCGTGGCCGGCCCACGAGCAAACGTAGTTGTAACGCGTAGATTGGTAAGTTTCGAATAAATGGCCACTGTTTCCGATTCATTTTTTTTTTTTTTTTGAAAAGCAGGTGAAATGAAGCAGCTCAATTAGTTAAGGGTTAAAAAGTATAGTACACAGAAACATTGAAAATATGAATGGTCCAGGTTTGTTGTATGTGTTTTTCATTTTTGTACAGCATAAAGCAATCGATAAAGATCCTGGTATTTAGCCTCTACTTTATATGCTACCTGTATCAGGGAAGTTGTTTTAAATGCCCCTAAGCCACCCCGAAGGAATGTCACCTGGCCCCCCTAGTAGGAACGAAAACGACCCCGTACCACTGTAGGTTATCTCTCTTCCTCAAAAATGACAAACATTACTTTCTAGGACGTTTTGGACATTGATGATTTTCATATGATCTATTTATTAAAGTAATACTCATCTCTCCGCATGAAATTAATTTTCCACATGCTACACAAGTCAATCTCATCTGCCCAAAGTTCTTTTGCAGATTTGGGACCGTTTCCCTTGCCTCTGACTCACTTATTGCTAAGTCATTGGTGGATGTTTTTGCCGGTCGGGGGTTATCCACCAAATCTCGAAGTTGTGCTTTATAATAATTAAGAGGGTGCCACCTCTCCATGTGCCGATGCATGGTATAATTACCATAGCTATATTTTTTTTCGGTCCCTCTCGAGAGTTTTTTTTTGCAGATGAGGCAGGTAACGAACCTGGCATTAACTTTCTTTTCATGAGAAGGAAAAGAAAAAAATTGCCAGATAAAATTCACTTTCACATGGGACGTTCTTGGCATTTCTTTCAGAAACTTTTACATCACTGTGTCATTTCTTTGTCTATCCTGGTTAAAGCAATGTCATGTTTAATATAAGCACTTCCACATAGGATTGGGTGCATTGTTATAAGGCATGCTTTAAAAGTGATTTAATGAAATGAGCGACATTTCACTGAGTGAGTTCAGCAACACTGATATATGAAAACATTGGTGGTAAATGATATTAAATGTTACATGGTGTTCTTTGCAGGAGTTTAAGTCCTTTGTTGCAGTGGCAATTCTGCCTCAGGATTAGGGGACCGGGGGGCTGAGTGGTACTTGTATGATATGTAGAGTGAAATGACAAGCTCTCCTCATGAGAAATAAAACTCTGTTCTTGTGTTCCTGCTTCCAGCGCCCGTCTCTTTATTTGGTAACCGTTCAAGATGGGAACTAAGTGGCGTCTTGTGCCAGCAGCCTGGGCATCGGTTGTAATCTGGGCTGAATTTTCCTCAGCACGGGGTGTGATTCTCAGGGAAGAGCAGCGCATATGGGAGGAGGTTTCTTTACAGTTGGGGCCATAAACTACATCCGCAGGGCTAGGTGATAGCCTGGGACCGGCCTGGAAAATCAGACACAGAGGAAGAGGAGTGTCAGAGGGTGCGGTAGTGAATAGGGTGAAAGGGAGGTGTCGGGCGGGCACAGGGTGTGATACTCAGGGAAGAGCAGCACAGATGGGGGGAGGTTTATGGCCCATGCATGAGAGAGAGAGCAGGGGTGGCCAGTGCGTGGGGGAGATGCTTGCGAGGGTGGGGAGCCATGCTGAGGATCGGCGGCGTGCAGAGAGTGGGTCTGGTCAAGGCATCTAAAATGGCTGCCGTGCACGACAAAAGTGTGGCATTGGAAAAAAAGCAAGATGGCGCAGACAATGTTTATCAATACGGATTAATTTATAACAATTATTTTTAACAATATATTTACTCGCAGTGTCAAAATGGCGGTCAACACTTCCTGATTTCCTTCGAATCGAACGTTAACAGAAGTCAAGCGGCAAAAAAAAAAAAAAACGCTCACGCGCAACCGCTGGAATACTCACATTGCTTTTCCTCCATCTAGTAATTTAATTAAATCGAAACACAAAATGGCGAATTCACGTTTCGCTACCAGTTTGCCACCCGGTTCGCGAACCGAGAAGCGCTTCTACCGCGAAAAATCAATTTTTTTTTATTTGCCCCACGGGACCCTTTAATAACCCCAACATCATTCCTAAGGGGTCAAGAGGAGTCTACATTGCCCCCTTTCATTAAATTCCCCCTTCGTTTTTCTCCTCCTCTTGTCTCTCGATCCTACCGAGAGACAAGATGGCGGCCGCACAGGACTGTTTAGAATGTTGACAGACACCGGAGAGCCAATCAGCTTCGCTTCGCAAAGCTCCGTTACGCGAAAAGTACGCAATCTGGAGCGCTATCCGGGACGCTGTCACAGATATATCTGTTTTTTTAAACGTTAATTTCTCAAAATCCACTGGAGCACATATATTGAGACCCAGCAAAGGCACATCGGGCTAACAGTCCCTACAATTTTGCCAAGTTTCGTGTAAATCCATTCAGCCGTTCGAGCTAAAAGTGAGGCCAAACGCCCTATGGAAAAATGGATGGGAAAAACGCGTTTTGAACCCCCCTTTTTTCTCGGCCCCCCCTTGACGAAACCCCCCCCAAATTTTATGGGGCTGCTCAGAAACAAAATGTGCCATTTTCCTGAAAATTTCAGCCGATTCCGTCCACAAACGCCAAAGTTATTAGACATAGAATTTTCAAAAGTTCCATAGAGAAAAAATCCTAACTATATATACCTACTGGCGACCGGGAAACCACTCCTACTGCAAGGAAGAAGAGGCACGTACACGAGGCGTGTATGGATCAGGCTCATTTATTATTATTCAGGTCACCCACGACCCTGCAGAAAAGGAATATATTTTCACCAATCCTGTCGTTTACATTAGTAAACAGGCGCTGACTCCGTGGGGTCTTGTTTCAGAAACAAGTTTATTTTCTTAAGTGCTCAGATTGACGCGTTTCGACGGATACAACCGTCTTGTTCACAACAAAGAATATCAGTACGTGAGTGCATTTAAACATGTCAAGTGCTCATTGGTTCGTGTGGCGGCTTCTTGGTAGTCATAGCAACCTGTTTTCCGTAGTCACTGAAAAGTTACAACCATTCATTTTCACATAGACGCGCTGTCTATTGCATTGCTTATATGCTGATTAATTGTAAAGCACATTTATCTTAAGCTACATTTTTAAGACAATTATAATAGCATTGTCACAGTCTTTTACAATTGAGTCTGCCAACTCAGTATTCACAATCATTTGTAGCTGCCACCTTTAGATTCAAGATGGCTCAGCGCGAAATTTGTATCATCATTGCTAAAATTATTTTGCTAAGTATTTACACATTTATACTTTTATCTAGTTCTGTACATAGATACCTCTTAAAACGTATATATATATATATATATATTCACTGAAAAAACCATAGGTTATAGACCATATATAGTTAGGAATTAGCATTTACAAAACCTTGAAAATTCACTGAAAAAACCATAGGTTATAGACCATATATAGTTAGGAATTCGCATTTACAAAACCTTATTTTACTCACACAAAACCATTGAAATTCCATATCTAGTTAGTTGCACTAACTATATATCGCGCACCCGCAATCCACTGCTGATGATGTCACATATTACATCATTCATGACATGGTCAGTGACATCACTGATGACATCACTGATGACATCTCAAATGACATCACTGATGACATCTCAAATGACATCACTGATGACATCACTGATGACATCTCATTTGACATTACTGATCACATCACTGATGATATCATTCATGTGATAATATGATGAACCTCTTCAGACTCTAATATAACCTTAGATACAATCAGTGTAAACAGACACTCACAGACTGTCACTCATCCATGGAGTTACTCACACACCTAGTCAGTCATGCAAAGAATCAATCACACCTCCATTTCCTCAACTATACAGTTATACAAACTTTACTTATTCAAACATATACTAACACATATTTACTCTCTTATACAATCCCTGATACAAGTTCACAATGATCCATACAGCCACTCACACATTCACTGGCTCTTATGCACAGTTATTTATATATGTCAACTCTCACATGTACTGTGTTTTACATATGTACTTACTTTGACATGTAGCACTGAGATATCCATTCACTCACCAATACACTCATGCACACAGTCAACCGCCCATACAGCTGTTTCCACATGCACTTTTGAAACCATACATCTAGTGAATCAACTGCTCACACATCTATGCACAGAGTCATACACCTCCCAGCCACCCACACACACACTCAGTCTCCCATACAAATACTTGGGCAACCAATCAATAACCCATATAGTTACTCATATAGCTACTTATCAACACATGCAACAGTTTACAGAACAACAGACATAATGATGCACAAATTAAGACAGTTTAGTCACTAACCCATGCACTCAGTGAGACACATTTAATCACTCACTCATACAGTCAGTCATGCACCTACTAAATCCTTCATCCAGACACTTATACATCCACTCATTCTTCAATATGTAAGACATATTTTAACTTTACAGAAACATACAGTCACTGGATGTTGTCATCAGTGATGTCATCAGTGATGTCATTTGAGATGTCATCAGTGATGTCATCAGTGATGTCACTGACCATGTCATGAATGATGTAATATGTGACATCATCAGCAGTGGATTGCGGGTGCGCGATATATAGTTAGTGCAACTAACTATATATGGAATTTCAATGGTTTTGTGTGAGTAAAATAAGGTTTTGTAAATGCGAATTCCTAACTATATATGGTCTATAACCTATGGTTTTTTCAGTGAATTTTCAAGGTTTTGTAAATGCTAATTCCTAACTATATATGGTCTATAACCTATGGTTTTTTCAGTGAATTTTCAAGGTTTTGTAAATGCTAATTCCTAACTATATATGGTCTATAACCTATGTTTTTTTCAGTGAATATATATATATACATACATATATAAACATATATCATCTGTATATCTATATAAATACAAACATAAATGCATGCATACATATACTTATATGCATACAGATGCATGTTATTTACATGAAAGTTGAAAAAACACTAATAAAAGCAAAGCTAAAAAGCCACCTCATTACAAACAGAATGGCTTTAACTTAAACGAGGGCGAGATCTATTGCATTTTCAATGCTTGTTTACTTTGGTTCCATCAAAAAGGCATTCAGATGTGTCACACATTTGCCATAAATTCTGAATGTTAGCACTCTAGTTGCACATTAGATCACTGTAGTAAAGCTACTGCTCACCAGGGACGTCTGCTGCTGGTATTCAAAGTGCATGTTTCAGTCTGCATGTCAGAATTTTTTTAATGAAATAGAAGAGGATTTGAGAAGTCACTCAAAATGATCCCTAATTTTTCTTTCTGAAGCACTATTCATACTTTCTATGGCAAAATTAACCCCCTCATGTTGTTCCTTTTTAAATTGAGTGTTTTCAGACTTACCACTTCATTCCAATCAAGATTGCTTCTGGTGTGCCATACTTTTGTCATAAGTAAGACTGTTAGCGCTCTAGTTGTTCTTTAGAACACTCTGGGACATTCTGTCATTGGGCTATACTTGGGGTACATCTGGGTGATATTTGGGCTACATTTAGGCTCTTTTGTCTCTGGTGGCCATCTTGGGAGACTGTATGTCAGAATTTTTTAATGAAATTGAAGAGGGTTTGAGAAGTCACTCAAAATGTGCCCTAATTTTTCTTTCTGCAGCACTAATCATAATTCATATTGCAAAATATACCCCCTCATTTTGTTCCTTTTTAAATTAAATGTTTTAAGAGTTACCACTTTATTCCAATCAAGATGGCTTCAGGTGTGCCATACCTTTGTAATAAGTAGGACTGTTAGCGCTCTAGTTGTTCTTTAGAACACTCTGGGACATTCTGTCATTGGGCTATACTTGGGCTACATCTGGGTGATATTTGGGCTACATTTGGGCTCTTTTGTCTCTGGTGGCCATTTTGGGAGACTGCATGTCAGAATTTTTTAATGAAATAGAAGAGGATTTGAAAAGTCACTCAAAATTTGCCCTATTTTTTCTTTCTGCAGCACTAATAATACCTTCTATTGCATAATATCCCCCCACATTTTGTTCCTTTTTAAATTAAATGTTTTAAGAGTTACCACTTTATTCCCATCACGATGGCTCCAGGTGTGCTATACCTTTGTAATAAGTAGGACTGTTAGCGTTCTAGTTGTTCTTTAGAACACTCTGGGACATTCTGTCATTGGGCTATACTTGGGCTACATCTGGGTGATATTTGGGCTACATTTGGGCTCTTTTGTCTCTTGTGGCCATTTTGGGAGACTGCATGTCAGAATGTTTTAATGAAATAGAAAAGGATTTGAGAAGTCACTCAAAATGTGCCCTAATTTTTCATTCTGCAGCACTAATCATACTTTCTATGGCAAAATATACCCCCTCATGTTGTTTATTTTTAAATTAAATGTTTAAAGAGTTACCACTTTATTCCAATCAAGATGGCTTCAGGTGTGCCATACCTTTGTAATAAGTAGGACTGTTAGCGCTCTAGTTGTTCTTTAGAACACTCTGGGACATTCTGTCATTGGGCTATACTTGGGCTACATCTGGGTGATATTTGGGCTACATTTGGGCTCTTTTGTCTCTGGTGGCCATTTTGGGAGACTGCATGTCAGAATGTTTTAATGAAATAGAAAAGGATTTGAGAAGTCACTCAAAATGTGCCCTAATTTTTCATTCTGCAGCACTAATCATACTTTCTATGGCAAAATATACCCCCTCATGTTGTTTCTTTTTAAATTAAATGTTTTAAGAGTTACCACTTTATTCCAATCAAGATGGCTTCAGGTGTGCCATACCTTTGTAATAAGTAGGACTGTTAGCGCTCTAGTTGTTCTTTAGAACACTCTAGGAGGCTGCAGTAGAACAAAAAGGAATCAACTGACAGTCTCTGTCCTTGTTGGATGTACATGTTTTACTGAGAATGTCAGACTTCATTTTCACATGACTGAGAAAGATAATGTGAATTTACAGAAAATATGCTTTCAGTTTAGCCTATAGATCCCCTTCCAAACCACTGTGGGAAAATCATGAGATATTAGTTTTCTTTCAAACAATATTCATGATATCACAGCAGAAGGTTTTTTCACATGGTAAAATCACCTTAGAACCCACCACAATTCCTAAAACGAGTATGGTACCATCAACAAATGATTTATAATGTAACTAAAGTCCTAAAACCTTCTATTAACTACAATGCTTTTTAATGAGGTGCTATCATGTATATTGGTCCCAAGATGGCTGCCAACACTTCTAGGATGAAGTGCTGACAGCCAATCAGATCAGATGTGTGGTTAGGCTCCGCCCAGATATATATCTTTTTTTGAACCTAAATTACTCAAAATCCACTGGAGCACATATATTGAGACCTAGCAAAGGCACATCGGGCTAACAGTCCCTACAATTTTGCCAAGTTTCGTGCAAATCCATTCAGCCGTTCGAGCTAAAAGTGAGGCCAACCGCCCTTTGGAAATTAACATGGGAAAAACGCGTTTTGGGACCCCCCTTTTTTCTCGGCCCCCCCTTGATGAAACCCCCCCCAAATTGTCAGGGGCTGCTCAGAAACAAAATGTTCCATTTTCCTGAATATTTCAGCCAATTCCGTCCACAAACGCCAAAGTTATTAGACATAGAATTTTCAAAAATCCCATAGAGAAAACATCCTAACTATATATACCCTCTGGCGACCGCCAGTAGGTATATATATATATATATATATATATATATATATATATATATATATATATATATATATATATATATATATATATATATATATATTACCTACTGGCGGTCGCCAGTAGGTATATATAGTTAGGATTTTTTGTCTATGGAACTTTTGAAAATTCTATGTCTAATAACTTTGGCGTTTGTGGACGGAATCGGCTGAAATTTTCAGGAAAATGGCACATTTTGTTTCTGAGCAGCCCCTGAAAATTTGGAGGGGTTTTGTCAAGGGGGGGCCGAGAAAAAAGGGGGGTCCCAAAACGCGTTTTTCCCATGTTAATTTCCATAGGGCCTTTGGCCTCACTTTTAGCTCGAACGGCTGAATGGATTTGCACGAAACTTGGCAAAATTGTAGGGACTGTTAGCCCGATGTGCCTTTGCTAGGTCTCAATATATGTGCTCCAGTGGATTTTGAGAAATTAACGTTCAAAACAAGATATATATCTGTAACAGCGCTCCGGGCTGCGCTCCGGTCCGCTTACTTTTCGCGAAACGGAACTTTGCGATGCGAAGCTGATTGGCTCCCCGGTGTCTGTCAACATTCTAAACAGTCCTGAGCGGCCGCCATCTTATCTCTCAGTAGGATCGAGAGAGAAGAAGAGGTGAAAAACGAAGGGGGAATTTCATGAAAGGGGGCAAGGTATACCCCTCTTGACCCCCTAGGAATGTTGTTGGGGTTATTAAAGGGTCCCGTGGGGAAAATAAAAAAAAAAAAAATTTTCACGGTAGAAGCGCTTCACGGGCCGCGAACTGGGCCGCAAACTGGTAGCGAAACGGGAATTCGCCATTTTGTGCTTCGTTTTAATTAAATTACTAGGTATAAGGGGGTGCGGGAGACGTATCCTAATCCCTTATGTTTTCTGAGGGTGGCTGAGGAGGCTCATATATGTTGATACATGTCTTCCAGCGGCTGTGCGTGAGCTTTTTTTTTTTTTTTTTGCTGCGTGACGTCTGTTAACGTTCGATTCGATGGAAATCAGGAAGTGTTGACCGCCAATTTGTCAGTGCGATAAAATATTTTGTTATAAATGAATCCTTATTGATAAACATTGTCTGCGCCATCTTGCCTTTTTTCCAATGCCACAATTTTGTCGTGCACGGCAGCCATTTTAGATGCCAGGCCGGTCCCAGGCTATCACCTAGCCCTGCGGATGTAGTTTATGGCCCCAGCTGTAGAGAATCCAGACATGCCAACCCTCCCGATTCAGGCGTGAGACTACTGATTTCAGTGCTAGTCTCCCGCCTCCCGATTTCTGCAAGCAAAACCCCGGGGGCATATTACCAACAACTGTGGAAACAGAGCCCATAATCCTATCGATGCCCAGGCCGCTGGCGCAAACCGCCTCTTAGTTCCCATGTTGAATAGTTACCAAAATAAAGAGACGGGCGCTGGAAGCAGGAATCAAGAACAGAGTTTATTTCTCATGAGGAGAGCCAGTCATTTCGGACACGAAACACAGTGTCTTTCGGGAGGTGCTCTAACAAGTGAGCTGAGACTCTTGGTTTTATACCTTACAGAACACTCGATAACACAATCAGGGCTGTATGACGCAAGAGAAGAACATCCCTATAATCCTCGTGGTGATCCTACCCCACATGTGTTCACAATGGGGACCCTTGACCTGCTGATAAGAGGGGAGGGCAATCACGCAGCTGAGTGTTCCGTCAACTGTTTAGGATGTGTACGCCTGATCATAGCCCAGGGGGTGGGGTGGCTAGGATCAATAGTGGCATACAATAAGGGCAGTAAATGGTATCTCCTGACTCAGGCGATGGCCTCGGACATGTGTGGTCAGCCGGACTCGGGGGAAGGGGTTATCAAAGGAGTGATATTCATGCCGCGTGGACAGTCGAGCGCGGAGGGAAGGCTTGTCAACAGAGGGGCATTCATGGAAGGGGGGGAGGCGTTGGTCAGGCGCGGCCGTGACTCTCAAGGACAGGGTCTTGCAAGAGAAAAAGGTTTATGACTTGCCCACGTGAGGAGAAGGGAGGGGTAGCCAGGGTGGACACAGGGACAGGGTCACACAGAGAGAGAGAGAGAGATCTTATGACCCGTACATGAGAGAGCGGGGGCAGTCAGGTGCAGCTGGGGAGGGCAACGTCAGCGAAGGCGAAGGATGCTTCTCCAAGAAGGGATGGGGGGGGTTTTGTGCGAGTCAAGCAGGAGAGTTGCCTTTCACAGCGGGGTCGCGCAGAGGGAGAGGGTTTCATGGTCTATGTATGGGAGAGGGGGGGTTTAAGATACGCGCAGGAGGGAAACCGGGGATCCTAATGGGTAAAAAGGGTCATGGTGCCTAAACTGGCTGTACATATGCATAGGGGTACGGGCTCTTACTGGCAGAGTGATACGGTCAATAGTTTACGGTATTCATGGTGCTCACAGGGAGAGAAGTGGGAGAAGAAGGGGAATGAATGCTGTCTATGTACATCAATTTCTTCAACTTTCACAGTCGCCCCTTTTTACATAGCAGCAGTCATATTTGCAATTGATGGGTTTACAGGCAGACAGGCATCGTTGATGAATTAGCGTCTTGTCGATACTAACATTTGGCGTACAATCATAGACAGTTAAGGTGATGGGCAGAATGTAGTACATAGAAAATTACATTTCATTGAGTTCCTAACAATTTAAACGCACTACATAGCAAAAATCTTTCTGACTTAAAAAAAATGTGACCAATGAACAGTTTTGACCAGGTAGTTGAGAGCGGGATTCAGTTCAATATGCAAGATCTCTTCGTCCCAGTGTCTTTTTATCAGTGAGCCATCACTGGTAGGCTCTAGTCCGTGTACTTTCGTTGGCGCTGTTGAGCACCGGCGGTGGAGCTATAGGTCCAGCTCGGTTCTATCCTTACGCGTTGCAGGGTGCGGTCAGTCCTCTGCTGTTAGACCACAGTCCTGTTCCCTAAACAATCCGGTTGGTGGCGCCTTATGCTCGGCACCCATAGTTCTATGGCAGCACCCTTTTCCCAGCGGAATGCGGTTCTTTCCCTTGGCAAAAAGTCACGTGGAAAAGAGGGTGAGTGTTGTTCAAATAGTCGATAGGTAAGAGGGCGGAGTTGGGTCAGAGTTCCTGGGACACACAAAAGGGGACCAAGGGAGCAAAGGATAACAAGCAGGCAGGCCGATCAATCGGGCCCAAAGAAGGGGGACGGAGACTCCAGACACACGTGGGTTAGCAGACGGAGGGCTTTAAGGCGGCCCATCATTTTTCATTTTCCACGTTGAAATTGCGGTCTCGTCCCGTATCCTGTTGCTCTGCGGCTCCACCTTTGGTCGAGGTCACACGTGTCCCAAGATCCGCAGTCGGGCTGTACATCACATCTGACCCATCTCCTTCGGTGATCGTGAATCTTTGAATAGGTACAAGACAAGGTTTTAGAGGAATGGCAAAAGAAGATATCTACGCATGTGAATTCCTCCCTCAATTCTACGCATTTGGGAGATACGCTTATTGGTCACAGTCAGAGATCCGTTACCAAGCAGTGCATGTGTCAGCATATTTATAACTCAAGTGAGGATAAATAATATTCCCATCAATTGTGCATTACATCATATTCAACATTACGGAGTATTTCCCTTCTGGACTGGCTAACTTTTTCAAACAGGGCGGGGGTGCCATTATCGAGAGTTAGGCAAAACAAGGTTTTCTCGAGGGTCAACAGTTACTTATGGTCATCATGTTTATTTTCGGGACAGCAACTGGGGTCTATCAAAAATTGGGGCGGGGATGCTTCGGGCGCTCGCGCTTGGGTGCAAAAAGGGGGGTGGGGCAATCTGGGCATTGGGGGTCGATCTAGACGTTGGTGTTCGTCCCTGAAGAACAGACATAAGGTGCCATTGACATACAGTTCCCCTATAACTGGCCAGATTTGGGGGACTTTAGTCGTCTTACCTGTCCTTTCCTTCTCGGCCAATTCAAGTTCGTTCATTTTACAGAAAGGAGAGGCAGTAATATGGCGAGATTCAATCATTTTAGTTTCGGTCAATTTCGCTGAACGCCTTCGCGTTCAATATGTATCAAATCAGACTGGTGCCGGTGGGGCACAATTTTACCAATAAGAGGGAGAGAAAATAGAGAGACTCTCATAGAGAGTGAGAGTTGTCCGCAATCTAAACGAGCCATTCGGTACACGTATGACATGTAGAGAGAGAGAGATAAGGGGGGAGAGAGAGAGAGAGAGAGAGAGAGAGAGAGAGAGAGAGAGACGTGTACGAAAATAGGTCATTTAGTGCGCTTACAACACAGAACAGCAAAGGTCAGGTAACACGCAGATACGGACAGAGGGAAGACATAAATCCGTACATTACACACACACAAACTCAGACAGGGAAGACGGCACATGTATCACACATATACAAGACATTCACGACAAGACAGGAAACAATTGTTAGCCAACAAGATCTGTTTTATATGTTCTACGTATCTTTACTATCCTATTTATCTACGTGCTTAGCTCTTTCTACGCTTCCCCCCTTTTCATTCTCGCCAGTTATCTCTGCGAGCGTTCTCAATTGCCAATACTTACACCTCGGTTGGTCGATCAGAAATTAACCTGGTCGTGCTAGCTACCCACGGTTGGATTTTAAGCCATTTTTCTGTTCCCTCCTTTGGCGGGAAGTTCTCCAGGCTGAGGCAACGGCAAGCATTGATCGGGAGAACAGTCGGACAGCTTGGCTATATCTATAAGAGTGTGAAAAAGGGGAGCAGTGCATTTTGAACATCAGCAACATTTCTAACTTCCTAGACGGGTGGTGCCGTGGCAACCCTTACCCGTATATTTTGCTTTGTCCTTTCCCTACCTAGTCAAGCGTCCAGTTACATTATTTAACATGTCATTTCTAGTCAATTTTTCGTCATTCAGTACCTGTCCAGTTTCTATGTCAGTCTATCCTTTCAGTCGCTATGTTCTAAGGAGGAACAGTCATGTTTAAGTCTACGTCTTTTTTTAAAACTTATCGTTATGAGGACTATACACTTATCCCCTCTTTCCCTTTTTCGTCGGTGGTTCGACCGTCGCTCTCCCACACTTCATCCGTCGTTCTGACGTGACCTGCAGAAGGGAGGAAGAAGAAGGGGTGGGGGACAGCATTCAAAGTACATCAGCATGCAGTAGTCCGAAAATGCCTTTACTTACCACTTACTCGACCTTATCTCCACGTACCGCCTTTCTTTTACCATCTCGGCGTTTAAGCCCAGAGGGACCAGTGGTGTCAGATAGATAATCATTGACGATCTGCGTATCTACATGAGCTACTTGGTCGTAACCCTCTTTTTTTATCGGGTGCAAGGGTGGCGGTCAGGTGGCATTTCCGTGGTGTCGTTTTAAGGGTATCCAAAACACTTTTCTGGCTGCCTGTGACACACAATGTAGCTGCTAAATATCTGATCCCTTTTGATCTACATCCTTCATCATACTTATTCTTCGCTCACAGTAGTAAGACATCCAAAACGCATTAATGCAACTGCTACAACCATGCTTTCCTTTTCAAAATACTTTTAATAAAAAGTGTTGATGTACAAATACAGGCCTGCAACTCGGTGGGCCGGCTACAAAGCAGATTGAAACTGTACATAAGAAGAACGAAATTGGTGGCAGTTCATTGCACAAAGTGCAGCAGTGCAATAAAATCGCATTAAACTTCCCTACAGAGCAAGCATGATGCATGTCAGTAATTCATCTTTAATAAATTCATAAATTCATTATCCAAGTTCATTCGTTACCTAAATTGCACCAATTCATTTTCCATATTATAATCAGTACCCACTCTAAGTCAGTTCATTGTCCAAGCACATACTTAATAACCTTCATATCTACTTTCATTATCCAAAAACTGCGCATATATCTCGGGACAAAAGGCTGCGCAATCAGGGTGCAACAAAGTTTATTCAAAACGTTTCATTTTGTGTCGGCGCCATTTTTGGGTGGGGTCAGGCGAGTTCCAGCACAGTCAGAATGTCTCCAATGATTCGTGGTTGGACCGGGGCTTTTCGTCGGAAGTTCAAAAAGTTTTGAATCATGTGGAAACAGTCTAACGATAGTCAAAAAGAGTGGGGAGGGCGGCAACAATTTTCCTACCGGGTCATTCTGGTGTTCCTCCGGAACTGAACAAGTCTGTGCCGTGGCTGCACCTTAGCCATTTCCAAACTGAAGCTGGCGCTGGCAGGAGTGCGTCGATGTCGCGGTTCCCAGTGAGGGGGACGGGGGCGCCCATGCGGAGGGATCGGGGTGCCCCCCGGCTCTTATAGAATCTTCAAGGTTGAGGAGAAGAACAGACATGGGGCGTGCGCCCGTCCAGGGCAGAAGACCGCTTTTTGATGTTGACCCTCTTTAAGTAAGAGCATTGGGGTGTCGCTGGAAGCCTCCACCTGGAGGGAGGTGGGGGAGGCTCGTTCGCGTCACCTCCCCCTTCCAGCGACCCCGCGCCGTTCCTCGGCTCCGTCGCTTCGATATTGGCCGTGCCAGCCATTGAAGATGGGGGGGGGGTCGGTGGCTGCGGCAAGACATCCCCCCCTTTTCTCTCGACATGTGGCGGGACTACCTGGAACTGTCCAGGCGTCGACATGTGGCGGCACTACCTGTAACTATCCAGGGATTTGACATGTGGCGGGACTACTTGCAAGCTCCGCCATTCTCGCTTTTGGCTTCGGCCTTCTTCGTGGGTCGGACCAGGCGGGAGACAGAAGGGGAGGGGTGGTCGGTGGCTGAGGCAAGACAGCCCCCCCCCCCCCGTGGCCTGCAGGGCAGCAGGAGAGAAGGAGAGGACTCTGCCATTCTTTGGACCGCCTGCCCAACATCATCTCCTCCTGACCGTGGCCAGGCGGGCCCCTCGTGCCTCGAGGCCTCGCCTTCCGGATGGGCGTAACCGCGGACCTGTTGCACTTCGGGAGCTTCCGGAATGGGGGTAGGTACCTATTGAATTGTTTCTATCTCATGTGACCGTTATTTGGGCGTGGCGGGCAATGAGGCAGACATGTTTGGAGCAGGAGTAGGCAATGGAGCCTAGCTACCTCGTGGCTGCCTTGGTGTCAAGCTTGTCTTCCCCCGCCATTTTTATGTTTCTTATTGCGAGTTATTTCTAACATTTCTTATTTTATTTTTAGCGAAGTTGATAACTCATCAGTGGCCTACTGATTTCGCTCAACTCTTTTTCTTGTATTTTTATGCCATAACCTATTATAAGCTATAGCCACTAGTCCACACTTAATGAACATGTCCTTATTAGGTGTACCCTCCAGTGGAGCTGGATGGTTCATCTCTAATAAGCGGTCCGGGCTAAACAGGCTACCAACCAGTGGGGAGAAGATAGGCATGACGGATTACAATGGGGACAAAGGTCTGCATTACCTATCTTATCACAGCGGGCAAAGACTAGGCAGAATATTTCTATTCTCCGTTGTTTGGCGGCGGTGAATACCTCAAAAGAACCAATATCGAACAATCAATGTTCGGTCAATCAAACAATCAGTGGGGAGAATAAGTGGGCACGAAAAGTTATCGTTACCTACTCTTTCTCTACCTGCAAAGAGAGACCTTGTTCTTCCCTGTTTGCAGACAAAGAATCTCCAGACAATAATCCACGAACGACAGTTCGGGAAACAGTGGGGGAGGAAGATAGGCACGACGGATTACAATGGGGATAAAAGTCTGCGTTACCTATCCTTCACTGCTTGCAAAGAGAGAGCCTGTTGTTTTCTCCGTTTGCAGACGGTGAATCTCCAGAGGTTTCAACAAAGCGTAATACTAGTATTATCCAAAACAATCATTTCACAATTTGTCGCATTTACGCAACCTTACCCGGACCGGACCGTGTGGGCAGTTCTTCGCCTTCCTCCTTCCAGCGCCCGATCGTTCTCTTACTCCATGATTTTACCGCAGCAGTCCTGTGGGATTCCAGTCAGGACAGTAGGTCACTCAAGAGAGGTCCGTTCAGAATAGGTGAAGTTCATTCAATCGGCAGCCGGACGAGGGCCCTCTCAAGGCAGGTATACTCCGATCATTTAGATGTTCACCTCATCGTCTGGATCTCTCTTACTGGACCTTATGTCACTGATGGACCCCGCGTTGGGACGCCAATTGTGGAAACAGAGCCCATAATCCTATCGATGCCCAGGCCGCTGGCGCAAACCGCCTCTTAGTTCCCATGTTGAATAGTTACCAAAATAAAGAGACGGGCGCTGGAAGCAGGAATCAAGAACAGAGTTTATTTCTCATGAGGAGAGCCAGTCATTTCGGACACGAAACACAGTGTCTTTCGGGAGGTGCTCTAACAAGTGAGCTGAGACTCTTGGTTTTATACCTTACAGAACACTCGATAACACAATCAGGGCTGTATGACGCAAGAGAAGAACATCCCTATAATCCTCGTGGTGATCCTACCCCACATGTGTTCACAATGGGGACCCTTGACCTGCTGATAAGAGGGGAGGGCAATCACGCAGCTGAGTGTTCCGTCAACTGTTTAGGATGTGTACGCCTGATCATAGCCCAGGGGGTGGGGTGGCTAGGATCAATAGTGGCATACAATAAGGGCAGTAAATGGTATCTCCTGACTCAGGCGATGGCCTCGGACATGTGTGGTCAGCCGGACTCGGGGGAAGGGGTTATCAAAGGAGTGATATTCATGCCGCGTGGACAGTCGAGCGCGGAGGGAAGGCTTGTCAACAGAGGGGCATTCATGGAAGGGGGGGAGGCGTTGGTCAGGCGCGGCCGTGACTCTCAAGGACAGGGTCTTGCAAGAGAAAAAGGTTTATGACTTGCCCACGTGAGGAGAAGGGAGGGGTAGCCAGGGTGGACACAGGGACAGGGTCACACAGAGAGAGAGAGAGAGATCTTATGACCCGTACATGAGAGAGCGGGGGCAGTCAGGTGCAGCTGGGGAGGGCAACGTCAGCGAAGGCGAAGGATGCTTCTCCAAGAAGGGATGGGGGGGGTTTTGTGAGAGTCAAGCAGGAGAGTTGCCTTTCACAGCGGGGTCGCGCAGAGGGAGAGGGTTTCATGGTCTATGTATGGGAGAGGGGGGGGTTTAAGATACGCGCAGGAGGGAAACCGGGGATCCTAATGGGTAAAAAGGGTCATGGTGCCTAAACTGGCTGTACATATGCATAGGGGTACGGGCTCTTACTGGCAGAGTGATACGGTCAATAGTTTACGGTATTCATGGTGCTCACAGGGAGAGAAGTGGGAGAAGAAGGGGAATGAATGCTGTCTATGTACATCAATTTCTTCAACTAGCGATAATTTTTGTCTCTAACTTGTTTAGAGACAAAAATTATCGCCGCACATCGGCGATTTTTATCGCAGATAAACCTTGCTATTAGCAAGGTTTATCGCAAATGCGATAAAAAACGGCCGCAATGCCTGAATATCGCTGTAAAGTCAGCGATATTCATGCATTATCGAGCAAATGCTCTTAGCCATGTTATCCACCTCCCATTGGATAACATGGCTAAGAACTGCTCAGGGCAGGTGTTAGCTTTTTGAGATATTCGCGCTTAGCGCGAATATCTCCAAAAGTTGGTAACAGGAGATAGCGATGTTAGGGACTGTTTCCAGTCGCTAACATCTTGGCACGCCCACTTTGCATATCATTAGTGATAAATATCACTGACATGCAAAGCGGGGCCCAAGATGGTCGCTATCTCCTTTTAGCTGTCACTAACTGGTGTTAGCGACAGCTTGGTAATAGGGAGATAATTTTATCTCCGCTTTCTTGGCTTTTAAAGCCAAAAAAGCGGAGATAAACCCCCTTGATAATATGCCCCACGATTCCTCGGGGGTTTCAGCTGACAAGGCTTGGTATTGTGTTACGTGGTAATTCTTCCAGGAAACGTCAGAGGGTCGATGCAGGGGTTCTAGAAGGGGTGATAAACCATTTAAGCCTCATGAACAAGCGCATGGTCTTTTAAAGATCTGTGAAGTACTCGGGGCGGCGGTGTGTGTGTGTCCTCTTTCAGGAGCGGGCGGGGGGGGGGGCACTGCCAGCAACTTGCCAGGCCAGGCAGTGTTCAACACTTGCATCACCCTTTCTCTGCCTGCTATTGCGCTCCATGCTTCGGAAAGGTAAGAAAAAGAACGTGCATTTGAGTTTGAAATGTCCGATCCTGTAGCAGTACACTTGCAAAGCCCACACATGACAATAACCCGATTCAAGGCCCCATTCACCCGATTTTTTAAAAATATATAGCACTCCAACAAAGTAGGATTATAAAACTTTATTAACTTTTAAATATAACGAACGGAACAAAAACTGTAACAAACATTTAAACATTTTTGACAAAAAAAAGCAACAATGGTCAGAAGCTGTCTTTTGTGCGAATAGTCCCAAGGCAGCACAACGTGCTGAGTTCTGGACGGCACCCAGGTGATGTCACCTGGGTGCCGCACTGGTTTTTGGGATCCTACAATGCAGCTCAGAAAAACAGCGTGGGGCGTCCCGGGTGGTGCGGGGGGAGGCCTCGTCAGTAGCGGTCTGTTGTGCGAATAGTCCCAAGGCAGCAGAACGCGCTGAGATGTGGATGGCACCCAAGTGATGTCCAGTAAACTGCCGCACTAGTTTTGGTATCCTACAATGCTGCTCCGAAAATTGGCGTGGGGCGGCCCGGGGGGGGCGTGGGGGAGGCGGCGTGAACGGGCCTCCCCAGGTGGCGGCCATCCAGCTGAGTTGCGCCCGCTCTTGCGGCTACAGCGTCTCGCTCACCATGTAGTTGAGTTGCTCCCACTCTTGCAGTGCAGCGATAGGCGGCTGCCACAGGACTCTTAAAATGGCGGCCGGCTCTTCGGTTTTGGGCCTGGTCCACTAAAATGGCCCTGGGACACCTTGGAACTCGGACGCTTGCCTGCTAGGGCTTGGGCTCCATTCTCGAAAGCGTCCCCTCAGCCGTGAAGATTCTACAAAAGTCTTGGGGGCCCTCGACTCCTGCAGGCTTCCGGTGGGGAGCGGCTGCCATGATTGCTCGCGGAATGACCACGACGGAGCCACGAGATGGTGGTGCTCTCATGCTGACGCCAGCTTCAGTCTGAATCATCCAGAAACAAGGTGGGGCTTTCATCGTTTGGGAAAAAAAAATGTTCTAAACCAATGAAAAGTGGTATTTTTAGGTCATATGACCAAGCCTTCCATCTTTAGGAAACCAAAAGTAAAATGAACCAATGAAAAGTTTTATAAACAAGTCACATGACCTGTTATGCGGCATAGGGCTACAAAAAGCGTAGAAAATCCGTTGGCACGTGAGGCGGCGTCAGTAGCGGACCGATGTGCAAATAGGCCGAAGGCAGCACAACGCGCCGAGATCCGGATGGCACCGAGGTGGTGTCCAGCAAATTGCCGTACTGGTGTGGCCATCCTACAATGCTGCGCCGAAAGACGGCGTGTCCAGCTGAGTTTCGGTCACTCTTGCGGTACAGTGACTCGAACGCGCCGAGATCCGGATGGCACCGAGGTTGTGTCCAGCAAGTTGCCGCACTGGTGTGGCCATCCTACAATGCTGCGCCGAAAGTCGGCGTGGGGTGCCCCGTTGGCTTATGAGGTGATGTCAGTAGTGGACCGATGTGTGAATAGGTCGGAACCAGCACAAGGCGCCAAGATCCGAATGGGAAGTCCTGGATGTTGAGTGCCATAGTTGAGAGTTCTGAGCAGTGCTTGTAAGACTATCTGAAGCTTATTTGCACCTGCTGCAGCTTCACTATTGCCCGAGGTGGTGTCCAGCAAATTGCCGCACTGGTGTGGCCATCCTACAATGCTGCGCCGAAAGACGGCGTGTTCAGCTGAGTTCCGGTCACTCTTGCGGTACAGTGACTCGAACGCGCCGAGATCCGGATGGCACCGAGGTTGTGTCCAGCAAGTTGCCGCACTGGTGTGGCCATCCTACAATGCTGAGACGAAAGTCGGTGTGGGGTGCCCCGTTGGCTTATGAGGTGATGTCAGTAGTGGACCGATGTGTGAATAGGTCGGAACCAGCACAAGGCGCCAAGATCCGGATGGCAAGTCCTGGATGTTGAGTGCCATCGTTGAGAGTTCTGAGCAGTGCTTGTAAGACTGTCTGAAGCTTATTTGCACCTGCTGCAGCTTCACTATTGCCCTGGTGTGGCCAAAGATCGCCCATGACATAGGTGGCCGGCTCCCGAGGTCCGGCGGAACTTTTTTCCTTATCCTTTCTGCTTCTTGTCCCACAATCCGTTTCACCTGAAGACATGACCAGGTCCCTGAATGTGTGCAGGGGGACGCTATTGATTGAATGAAAATGGCGGCTTGACACAAAGCTGACTCAAGCGTTGCTGTTGATGCTATACAGACAAAAATTGGTTTTCAGTTTGTACATTCTTCAGGATATTTTTTCCATCCAAGGCTGATTGAGAGTTTGTAGAAAAATGGCTTCAGATTTTCCACATATTACTCTTCAACATTCTTCCTAAATGTAACAATGTGAGACTCACTAGGAGAACGGCTGTTTATCTTTCCTTTCAAAATGCTGCCAACAATATTTTCTGAATGGAAGACACCATCTTGTAGCATAAAGGGCCAAAAGGGGTTCTGGTCTGGCCGATGGTTGGTGGAGACATTTTGACTATATCTTGGACCTGCCCGGCCTCGCCCAAAATGGCGCCGGTATAAATGGGACTCGTAACTCCTTGTTGTGTACTGGTTGAACAACCTTGATATCACGAGATATGAATGCAGTTTTGATGCTCATGGCGGGCGGGGACGAGAATTGATTGAATATTTCGACATCCCTATTGATATTAAGTTCTGATGTGTTATTGATTACTGTAGTATTGAAAGTTCGAATTAACGTCACCCATGGTACTTGCCCGCAAATGTATATCTAGATGATTTTTTTGTAAGTGGCCCTGTCGTATTTTAATTACAAAATGTACGTCCACCGATTCCGCAACTGTTAGACACCTTAGTTCTTGCAACCTAATGGCTCGTTCGTTACGTTCCTCTATAATGTAAATGTCTCCTCATCATATACGATTTCAGTTTGCTCCGTGGCCGGCCCACGTGGTTATAGGCCCGTATTTGTATACTGACATTTTCACAATAAAGGTTTTTAAAACAAAACATGGTAGTAGTATTTACATTGGTAAAGTTTTTACTTTTAGTCACTGTTTTCGAATCAGTAAAAGGCAAGTGAAATAAAGCAGTCCAATTACATGACGGATAAAAGGTATAATATGTAGGAACGCAGTAAAGATAAATGGTCAAGGGCAGTTGTGTTTTCCACTCCTGCAACATAAAGTGATCGATAAGAATCTGATAATCAGGCGTATCGGCGACTAAGACAGCAGGCCGAGTCTCTTTTACTCAACGGCTCCGTCATGGAACGAAGAAACGCCCTTTTTCTCGAAAAAGGAATATATTTTACTTGCAGGACAGTTGAAAATTTTCCGGGAAAGTACATTAGCCTGGAATATTATAACATATATGTTATAAAAAAAAAAGTTCGAAATCAATAAAAAGCGTATTTTTTAGGTCATATGACCAAGCTTTTCATTATTAAAATAACAAAAGTAAAATGAACCAATAAAAAGTTTTATTAACAAGTCACATGACCTGTTATGCTTACGTTACGCGCTGCGCGCCGCGCCCCGGATCACTTCCGGGTGCGCTAACGCGGCGTGTCATATAACGCATTACGCGACAACGTAGGTCAAGAATATAGTCAAAATGTCTCCACCAACCAGCGTTCGGAGCACAACCCCTTTCAGCAGTCCAAAAAGTTCTGTAAAATGACAACAGAGGGGACAGGCAACAAGAACCATCAGTCAAAGAGGGGAGGGCAAGTTCTTCTCTACCGGGTCATGTTGGGGCGCTACCGGAACTGATCGAATTGGTAGTCTACAGTGTTTCTGGATGTTTCAGACTAAAGCTGGCATCAGCATGAGAGCACTACCATCTCGTAGCTCCGACGTGGCCATTCCACGAGCAGACATGGCAGCCGCTCCCCACCAGAAGCCTGCGGGAGTCGGGGGCCCCCAAGACTTTTGTAGAATCTTCACGGCTGAGGGGACGCTTTCGAGAATGGGACCCAAGCCCTATCAGGGAAGCGTCCAAGTTCCAAGGTGTCCCAGGGCCATTTTAGTGGACCACGCCCAAATCTGAAGAGCCGGCCGCCATTTTGAGAGTCCTGTGGCAGTCGCCTATCGTTGCATCGCAAGAGCGGGAGCAACTCAACTACATGGTGAGCGAGACGCTGTAGTCGCAAGAGCGGGCGGTAAACAGCTGAATGGCGGAAGAGGCACAGTGTAGCAAAAGCGGGCGGAATGGCAACTAAAACGGTAAAGGGGCGCCCCACTACAGCGTGTCTTCAGGTCAAACGGATTGTGGGACAAGGTCCAGAATAGAAGAGTCATCAAAAGGCAAAAAGTTCCGCCGGACCCCGGGAGCCGGCCGCCTATGTCGGGGGTGATCTCAGGCTAAACCGGTGCTATAAGACTTGGGGAGGGGGTCGAAGCCAAGCGTCTTCTCCGAGTCCGTGCCATCACACCGCCCCTCGGGGGCCTCCGTCAAGCGGTTTAGGGAGGTACCATATCACATTGTTTTCAAATGCAGTCAGGTCCACAAACGACACTCACTTACTTTGAGAATAGTGAAGCTGCAGTAGGTGGAAATAAGCTTCAGACAGTGTTACAAGCGCTGCTCAGAACTCTGAACTATGGCACCCAACATCCAGAACTTATGCCATTTGAGAATGGCAGTGATATTGAAGCAACTCAGGGACCAAAACCATTAACGTACTTTCACGTATGAAAATCAGTGATGTCATCAGTGATGTCACTAACCATGTCATGAATGATGTAATATGTGACATCATCAGCAGTGGATTGCGGGTGCGCGATATATAGTTAGTGGAACTAACTATATATGAAATTTCAATGGTTTTGTGTGAGTAAAATAAGGTTTTGAAAAGGCTAATCCCTAACTATATATGGTCTATAACCAATGGTTTTTTCAGTGAATTTTCAAGGTTTTGTAAATGCAAATTCCTAACTATATATGGCCTATAACCTATGGTTTTTTCAGTGAATATATATATATATATATATATATATATATATATATATATATATATATATATATATATATTACCTACTGGCGGTAGCCAGTAGGTATATATAGTTAGGATTTTTTCCCTATGGGACTTTTGAAAATTCTATGTCTAATAACTTTGGCGTTTGTGGACGGAATCGGCTGAAATTTTCAGGAAAATGGCACATTTTGTTTCTGAGCAGCCCCTGAAAATTTGGTGGGGTTTCGTCAAGGGGGGGCTGAGAAAAAAGGGGGGTCCCAAAACTCGTTTTTTGCATTGAGTTTTCCATAGGGCGGTTGGACTCACTTTTAGCTCGAACGGCTGAATGGATTTGCACGAAACTTGGCAAAATTGTAGGGACTGTTAGCCCGATGTGCCTTTGCTAGGTCTCAATATATGTGCTCCAGTAGTTTTTGAGAAATTAACGTTCAAACCAAGATATATATCTGTAACAGCGCTCTGGGCAGCGATCCGGTCCGCTTACTTTTCGCTTATCGGAACTTTGCGCGCAGAAAGCTGATTGGCTCTCCGGTGTCTGTCAACATTCTAAACAGTCCGGAGCGGACGCCATCTTGTCTCTCGGTAGGATCGAGAGAGAAGAAGAGGTGGAAAACGAAGGGGGAATTTAATGAAAGGGGGCAAGGTATCCCCCTCTTGACCCCCTAGGAATGTTGTTGGGGTTATTAAAGGGTCCCGTGGGGAAAATAAAAAAAAAATGATTTTTCACGGTAGAAGCGCGGCCGCGAACTGGTAGCGAAACGGGAATTCGCCATTTTGTGCTTCGTAAATTAAATTACTAGTTATAAGTGGGTGCGGGAGACGTATCCTAATCCCCTATGTTTCCTGAGGGTGGGTGAGGAGGCTGATATATGTTGATACATCTCTTCCAGCGGCTGTGCGTGAGCTTTTTTTTTTTTTTTGCTGCGTGACAGTCCGGAGCGGCCGCCATCTTGTCTCTCGGTAGGATCGAGAGAGAAGAAAAGGTGAAAAACTAAGGGGGAATTTAATGAAAGGGGGCAAGGTATCCCCCTCTTGACCCCCTAGGAATGTTGTTGGGGTTATTAAAGGGTTCCGTGGGGAAAATAAAAAAAAATGATTTTTCACGGTAGAAGCGCTTCACGGGCTGCGAACTGGGCCGCAAACTGGTAGCGAAACGGGAATTCGCCATTTTGTGCTTCGTTAATTAAAGTACTAGGTATAAGGGGGTGCGGGAGACATATCCTAATCCCCTATGTTTCCTGAGGGTGGCTGAGGAGGCTGATATATGTTGATATATCTCTTCCAGCGGCTGCGCCATCTTGCCTTTTTTCGAATGCCACAATTTTGTCGTGCACGGCAGCCATTTTAGATGCCAGGCTGGTTCCAGGCTATCACCTAACCCTGCGGATGTAGTTTATGGCCCCAGCTGTAGAGAATTCAGACATGCCAATCCTCCTGATTCAGGCATGTGAGTACTGATTTCAGTGCTAGTCTCCCGCCTCCCGATTTCTGCAAGCAAAAACCCGGGGGCATATTACGAACAACTAGCGATAATTTTTGTCTCTAACTTGTTTAGAGACAAAAATTATCGCCGCACATCGGCGATTTTTATCGCAGATAAACCTTGCTATTATCGCAGAAAAGTCAGCGATATTCATGTATTATTGACCTAATGCTCTTAGCCATGTTATCCACCTCCCATTGAAAACATGGCTAAGAACTGCTCAGGGCAGGTGTTAGATTTTGGAGATATTCGCGCTTAGCGCGAATATCTCCAAAAGTTGGTAATAGAAGGTAGCGATGTTAGGGACTGTTTTCAGTCGCTAACATCTTGGCACGCCACTTTGCATGTCATTAGTGATAAGTATCACTGACATGCAAAGCGGGGCCCAAGATGGTCGCTATCTCCTTTTAGCTGTCACTAACTGGTGTTAGCGACAGCTTGATAATAGGGAAATAATTTTATCTCCGCTTTCATGGTTTTTAAAGCCAAAAAAGCGGAGATAAACCCCCTTGATAATATGCCCCACGATTCCTTGGGGGTTTCAGCTGACAGGGCTTGGTATTGTGTTACATGGTAATTTTTCCATGAAACGTAAGAGGGTCGATGCAGGGGTTCTAGAAGAGGTGATAAACCATTTAAGCCTCATGAACAAGCGCATGGTCTTTAAAAGATTTGTGAAGTACTCGGGGCGGCGGTGTGTGTGTGCCCTCTTTCAGGAGCGGGCGGGGGGGCACTGCCAGCAACTTGCCAGGTCAGGTTGTGTTCAACACGTGCATCACCCTTTCTCTGCCTGCTATTGCGCTCCATGCTTCGGAAAGGTAAGAAAAAGAACGTGCATTTGAGTTTGAAATGTCCGATCCTGCAGCAGCACACTTCCAAAGCCCACACATGACAATAACCCGATTCAAGGCCCCATTCACCCGTTTTTAAAAAAATAGATAACACTCCAACAAAGTAAGGTTATAAAACTTTATTAACTACTAACTTTAACAAACGGAACAAAAACTAAAAACATTTAAACATTTCTCAACACAAAAAGCAACAATGGTTAGAAGCTGTCTTTTGTGCGAATAGTCCCAAGGCAGCACAACGTGCAGAGTTCTGGACGGCACCCAGGTGATGTCGCCTGGGTGCCGCACTGGTTTAGGGATCCTACAATGCTGCTCCGAAAATTGGCGTGGGGCGTCCCGGGTGGGGCGGGGGGAGGCCTCGTCAGTAGCGGTCTGTTGTGCGAATAGTCCCAAGGCAGCACAACGTGCAGAGTTCTGGACGGCACCCAGGTGATGTCGCCTGGGTGCCGCACTGGTTTAGGGATCCTACAATGCAGCACAGAAAAACAGCGTGGGGCGTCCCGGGTGGTGCGGGGGGAGGCCTCGTCAGTAGCGGTCTGTGTCCAGTGTCACATGGCTGACACAACATGTACGACAGGCACCCAGGTGATGTCCAGTAAACTGCCGCACTGGTTTTGGTATCCTACAATGCTGCTCCGAAAATTGGCGTGCGGCGGCCCGGGGGGGGGCGTGGGGGAGCCGGCGTGAACGGGCCTCCCCAGGTGGCGGCCATCTAGCTGAGTTGCGCTCGCTCTTGCGGCCACAGCGTCTCGCTCACCATGTTGTTGAGTTGCTCCCACTCTTGCAGTGCAGCGATAGGCGGCTGCCACATGGCTCTTAAAATGGCGGACGGCTCCTCGGTTTTGGGCCTGGTCCACTGAAATGGCCCTGGGACACTTTGGAACTCGGACGCTTGCCTGCTAGGGCTTGGGCTCCATTCTCGAAAAGCGTCCCCTCAGCCGTGAAGATTGTATAAAAGTCTTGGGGGCCCCCGACTCCCGCAGGCTTCCGGTGGGGAGCGGCTGCCATGATTGCTCGCGGAATGACCACGACGGAGCCACGAGATGGTGGTGCTCTCATGCTGACGCCAGCTTCAGTCTGAATGATCCAGAAACAAGGTGGGGCTTTCATCGTTTGGGAAAAAAAAATGTTCTAAACCAATGAAAAGTGTTATTTTTAGGTCATATGACCAAGCCTTCCATCTTTAGGAAACCAAAAGTAAAATGAACCAATGAAAAGTTTTATAAACAAGTCACATGACCTGTTATGCGACATAGGGCTACAAAAAGCGTAGAAAATCCGTTGGCACGTGAGGCGGCGTCAGTAGCGGACCGATGTGCGAATAGGCCGAAGGCAGCACAACGCGCCGAGATCCGGATGGCACCGAGGTGGTGTCCAGCAAATTGCCGCACTGGTGTGGCCATCCTACAATGCTGCGCCGAAAGACGGCGTGTCCAGCTGAATTGCGGTCACTGTTGCGGTACAGTGACTCGAACGCGCCGAGATCCGGATGGCGCCGAGGTGGTGTCCAGCAAATTGCCGTACTGGTGTGGCCATCCTACAATGCTGCGCCAAAAGACGGCGTGTTCAGCTGAGTTCCGGTCACTCTTCCGGCACAGTGACTCGAACGCGCTGAGATCCGGATGGCACCGAGGTGGTGTCCAGCAAGTGTGGCTGCACTGGTGTGGCCATCCTACAATGCTGCGCCGAAAGTCGGCGTGGGGTGCCCCGTTGGCTTATGAGGTGATGTCAGTAGTGGACTGATGTGTGAATAGGTCGGAAGCAGCACAAGGCGCCAAGATCCGAATGGCAAGTCCTGGATGTTGAGCAGTGCTTGTAGGACTGTCTGAAGCTTATTTGCACCTGCTGCAGCTTCACTAGGTCCGGCGGAACTTTTTGCCTTTTCCTTTCTGCTTCTTTTCCTACAATGCGTTTCATCTGAAGACACGACCAGGTCCCTGAATGTGTGCAGGGGGACGCTATTGATTGAATGAACGCGCCGAGATCTGGATGGCACCGAGGTGGTGTCCAGCAAATTGCCGCACTGGTGTGGCCATCCTACAATGCTGCGCCGAAAGTCGGCGTGGGGTGCCCCGTTGGTTTATGAGGTGATGTCAGTAGCGGACCGATGTGTGAATAGGTCGGAACCAGCACAAGGCGCCCTGCACTGTTGAGCCTTTTTCAATGTCTGTTTTTTGTTGTTTCCCCTCCATCAAAAACAAAACAAAAATACAAGGCGCCAAGATCCGAATGGCAAGTCCTGGATGTTGAGTGCCTCAGTTGAGAGTTCTGAGCAGTGCTTGTAAGACTGTCTGAAGCTTATTTGCACCTGCTGCAGCTTCACTAGGTCCGGCGGAACTTTTTCCTTTTCCTTTCTGCTTCTTTTCCTACAATGCGTTTCATCTGAAGACACGACCAGGTCCCTGAATGTGTGCAGGGGGACGCTATTGATTGAATGAAAATGGCGGCTTGACACAAAGCTGACTCAAGCGTTACTGTTGGTGCTATACAGACAAAAATTGGTTTTCAGTTTGTACATTCTTCAGGTTTTTTTTTTCCATCCAAGTCTGATTGAGAGTTTGTAGAAAAATGGCTTCAGATTTTCCACATACTACTCTTCAACATTCTTCCTAAATGTAACAATGTGAAACTCACTAGGAGAACGGCTGTTTCTGTTTCCTTTCAAAATGCTGCCACCAATATTTTCTGAATGGAAGACACCATCTTGTAGCATAAAGGGCCGAAAGGGGTTCTGGTCTGGCCGATGGTTGGTGGAGACATTTTGACTATATCTTGGACCTGCCCGGCCTCGCCCAAAATGGCGCCGGTATAAATGGGACTCGTAACTCTTTGCCCGCAAATGTATATCTAGAAAATGTTATTGTAAGTGGCCCTGTCGTATTTTAATTACAAAATGTACGTCCACCGATTCCGCAACTGTTAGACACCTTTGTTCTTGTCACCTAATGGCCCGCTCGTTACGTTCTTCTACAGTGTAAATGTCTCCTCATCATATACGATTTCAATTTGCTCCGTGGCCGGCCCACGTGGTTATAGGCCCGTATTTTGTATACTGACATTTTCACAATAAAGGTTTTTAAAACAAAACACGGTAGTAGTATTTTCATTTGTAAAGTTTTTACTTTTAGTGACTGTTTTCGAATCAGTAAAAGGCAAGTGAAATAAAGCAGTCCAATTACATGACGGATAAAAGGTATAATATGTAGGAACGCAGTAAAGATAAATGGTCAAGGGCAGTTGTGTTTTTCATGTCTGCAACATAAAGTGATCGATAAGAATCTGATAATCAGGCGTATCGGCGACTAAGACAGCAGGCCGAATCTCTTTTACTAAACGGCTCCGTCATGGAAGGAAGAAACGCCCTTTTTCTCGAAAAAGGAATATATTTTACTTGCAAGACAGTTGTAAATTTTCCAGGAAAGTACATTAGCCTGGAATATTATAACATATGTTTGAAAAAAAAATATTGTTCGAAAATAATAAAAAGCGTAATTTTTAGGTCATATGACCAAGCTTTTCATCATTAAATAAACAAAAGTAAAATGAACCAATGAAAAGTTTTATTAACAAGTCACATGACCTGTTATGCTTACGTTACGCGCTGCGCGCCGCGCCTCGGATCACTTCCGGGTGCGCTAACGCGGCGTGTCATAAAACGCATTACGCGACAACGTAGGTCAAGAATATAGTCAAAATGTCTCCACCAACCAGCGTTCGGAACACAACCCCTTTCAGCAGTCCAAAAAGTTCTGTTAAATGACAACAGAGGGGACAGGCAACAAGAACCATCAGTCAAAGAGGGGAGGGCAAGTTCTTCTCTTCCGGGTCATGTTGGGGCGCTACCGGAACTGATCGAATTGGTAGTCTACAGTGTTATTGGATGTTTCAGACTAAAGCTGGCGTCAGCATGAGAGCACTACCATCTCGTAGCTCCGTCGTGGCCATTCCACGAGCAATCATGGCAGCCGCTCCCCACCAGAAGCCTGCGGGAGTCGGAGGCCCCCAAGACTTTTGTAGAATCTTCACGGCTGAGGGGACGCTTTTCGAGAATGGGACCCAAGCCCTAGCAGACAAGCGTCCGAGTTCCAAGGTGTCCCAGGGCCATTTTAGTGGACCAGGCCCAAAACCGAAGAGCCGGCCGCCATTTTGAGAGTCCTGTGGCAGCCGCCTATCGCTGCATCGCAAGAGCGGGCGCATCTCAACTACATGGTGAGCGAGACGCTGTAGTCGCAAGAGCGGGCGGAAAACAGCTGAATGGCGGAAGAGGCACAGTGTAGCAAAAGCGGGCGGAATGGCAACTAAAACGATAAAGGGGCGCCCCACTACAGCTTGTCTTCAGGTCAAACGGATTGTGGGACAAGGTCCAGAATTGAAGAGTCATCAAAAGGCAAAAAGTTCCGCCGGACCCCGGGAGCCGGCCGCCTATGTCGGGGGCGATCTCAGGCTACACCAGTGCTATAAGACTTGGGGAGGGTGTCGGAGCCAAGCGTCTTCTCCGAGTCCATGGCCATCACACCGCCCCTCAGGGGCCTCCGTCAAGCTGTTTAGGAAGGTAACATATCACATTGTTTTCTAATGCAGTCAGGTCCACAAACGACACTCACTTACTTTGAGAATAGTGAAGCTGCAGTAGGTGGAAATAAGCTTCAGACAGTGTTACAAGCGCTGCTCAGAACTCTTAACTATGGCACCCAACATCCAGAACTTATGCTATTTGAGAATGGTAGTGACATCGAAGCATCTCAGGGACCAAAACCATTAACGTACTTTCACGTATGAAAATCTTACTTGGGGAGGGGGCAGGAACGAAGCGTCCCCTCCCAGTCAGCGCCACCACACCGTATGTTGAAAATCTGAAGCCATCGTTCTACAAAGTCAACCAAACTTGGATTGAAAAATCTAGAAAAATGTACAAACTGAAAACCAGTTTTGGTCTGCATAGCATCAGTAACAACGCTTGAGTCAGCTTTGTGTCAAGCCGCCATTTTGATTCAACAAAGCACAGGCATTGAAAAAGGCTGAAATTCAGAACTCTAAACTATGGCACCCAACATCCAGGAGCTTGCTATCCGGATCTTGGAGCCTTGTGCTGTTTTCGATCTATTCACACATCGGTCCACTACTGACATCATCTTATAAACCAACGTTATGTAAATAGTTTTTTAATAAAATGTTTTACCCTGTTTCTTTGCTGGTGTGTTGTCTATATTTTTAATATTTGCATAGGGTTTGTCGTTATTTTGTGCGGGATGGGTGATGGAGCCGAGCTGTCTTGCAGCCCTCATGGTGTGGAGCTCAGTTCATCTCACTATTTTCGTATTTCTCAAGAAGGGTTGTTCCTAATATTTCTATTTTAGCGAGGTCAAAAAGAGATCCAATTAGTGGCCTACTGATTTTGCTCGATTACTTTTATTTTTTTACACGATTTTTCACTATCTGCAAAGACTAAACAGAGTATTGCGACTTTGTGCTTGTTTGTAAATAGAGAATGATCCAAAGAGAACCAATTCTAAAACAGTAAATGCTTGGACAACAATCAATCAAATGGAGAGACAAGGAGGCACGACGGATTACAACGGGGGTAAAGGCCTGCGTTAACTACCCTTCAGTATCTGCAAAGAGAGAGTACTACTAAGGCAAAAGAGGGGAGGGGGGGGGGCAGCGTTCAAAGCACATCAGCGTGCATAAATACGAAAATGTTTTTATCTATCACGTACTTGACATTTTAAAGCTTTTCATATTTGCTATTAAAAAACCAATGAAATTCACAGAAAAAACCATAGGTTATAGTGGATATATAGTTAGGAATTTGCATTTACAAAACCTTGAAAATTCAATGAAAAAACCATAGGTTATAGGCCATATATAGTTAGGAATTAGCATTTACAAAACCTTATTTTACTCGCATAAAACCATTGAAATTCCATATATAGTTAGCTAACTATAAGCGCTAACTATATATCGCGCACCCGCAATCCACTGCTGATGATGTCACATATTACATCATTCATGACATGGTCAGTGACATCACTGATGACATCACTGATGACATCTCAAATGACATCACTGATGACAACTCAAATGATATCAATGATGACATCTCAAATGACATCACTGATGACATCACTGATGACAACTCAAATGACATCACTGATGACATCTCATTTGTCATCACTGATCACATCACTCATGTGATAATACAATGAACCTCTTCAGACTCTAATATAACCTTACATACACTCAGTATAAACAGACACTCACAGACTGTCACTCATCCATGGAGTTACTCACACACCTAGTCAGTCATGCAAAGAATCAATCACACCTCCATTTCCTCAACTATACAGTTATACACATCTTACTTATTCAAACATATAATAACACATATTTACTCTCTTATATAATCCCTGATACAAGCTCACAGTGATCGATACAGCCACTCACACATTCACTGGCTCTTATGTTCAGTTATTTATATATCTCAACTCTCACATGTATTGTGTTTTACATACGTACTTACTTGCACATGTAGCAATGAGAAATCCATTCACTCACCAACACACCCATGCACAGTCAACCGCCCATATAGCTGTTTCCACATGCACTCTTGAACTCATACTCCTAGTGAATCAACTGCTTACACATCTATGCACAGAGTCACGCACCTCCCAGCCACCCACACACACACTCAGCCTCCCATTCAAATATTTGGGCAACCAATCAATAACCCATATGGCCACTCTTATAGCTACTGATCAACACATGCAGCAGCTTACACAACAACAAACATACTGATGCACGAATTAAGACGGTTTAGTCACTAACCCATGTACTCAGTGAGACACATTTAATCACTCACTCATACAGTCAGTCATGCACCTACTAAATTCTTCATCCAGACACTTATACATCCACTCATTCTTCAATATGTGAAACATATTTAAACTTTACAGACACATACAATCACTGGATGTTGTGATCAGTGATGTCATCAGTGATGTCACTGACCATGTCATGAATGATGTAATATGTGACATCATCAGCAGTGGATTGCGGGTGCGCGATATATAGTTAGCGCTTATAGTTAGCTAACTATATATGGAATTTCAATGGTTTTATGCGAGTAAAATAAGGTTTTGTAACTGCTAATTCCTAACTATATATGGCCTATAACCTATGGTTTTTTCATTGAATATATATATATATATATTCACTGAAAAAACCATAGGTTTCAGGCCTTGTATAGTTAGGAATTAGCTATTAAAAAACCTTTGAAATTCACTCAAAAAACTATAAGTTTTAGGGGTGTTATAGTTAGCTGGACATTTCACTCATACAAAACCATTGAAATTGCTCCTATATAGTTAGTTGTACTAACTATATTTCGCGCACCCGCAATCCACTGCTGATGATGTCACATATTAGATCATTCATGACATGGTCAGTGACATCACTGATGACATCTCAAATGACATCACTGATGACATCACTGATGACACTGATGACATCCATCACGATTTGGTCCCCCTTGGGGGTAATTTTTAAATAAACATACCGGGATTTTTTTAAAAAACATTTTTGTCCTTGGGGGTACTTGTGTGACCCCCCTGAGCAGGCCTAGGGGGTCAGGGTGCTTTTAACCTGCCCCCTTTTTTTCTACACGTTTGTTTTTCTGCTTTCTTGTGCCTCGGTCTACCTAGCACAAGATGAATGCCACCACTTCCTGGTTAGAAGTGTTGACAGCCAATGAGCATGCTGCTTTCCTCTGAAAGGCATGCTGATTGGCTGCCACTGTCTGTCAACACTCCAAACCAGGAAGTATTGGCAGCCATCTTGTGCCTCGGTAGAACCAAGGCACAAGAAAGCAGTTAAACAAAGGTGCAAAACACGCAAAGGGGGCAGGGTAGAAGCACCCTGACCTCCTAGTCTACCGAGGCACAAGATGGCTGCCAACAATTTCTGTTTTGGAGTGTTGACAGACAGTTGCAGCCAATCAGAAGGCAGCACGTACTCGGGAAGGTACAGAGTACAGTAAGCTTACAGTGCACTCACGGTGCAATGCCTATAGATATATATATTTTTCAAATTCTATTTTCTCAGAAACTACTGGAGCGATTTACACCATTTGAACAAAAGACTCTGCTGCGTACCAGTCTCTACCATTTTGCCAAGTTTGGTGTAATTCCGTTCATCGGTTCGGGCTATAGCCTTGTCTAGATGTCCTATGGAAAATTGCATTGGGAAAACACGTTTTGGGACCCCCCTTTTTTCTCGGCCCCCGCTTCACGAATTCCCCCGAAACTTTCAGGGAAGGAGCGGAGCGTAACAGGCCATCTTCTTTAAGAAAATTGCGTACATTCATTAACCGGTGCCAAAGTTATTCCCAATAGAATGTTGCGGATTTCCTATGGAAACTTGGTCCTAACTATATATACCTACTGGGGTGCGAAACGCGTCACGTAGGGCTTATGGCGTGAATAAACCCTACCTATTTGACAGACCTGCTGACTGGTGTGGATTTTTCAGTACCTGAATGCGCGCTTGGCACGCCGTTTTGGAGTTATATATATATATATTCACTGAAAAAACCATAGGTTATAGACCATATATAGTTAGGAATTCGCATTTACAAAACCTTATTTTACTCACACAAAACCATTGAAATTACATATATAGTTAGTTGCACTAACTATATATCGCGCACCCGCAATCCACTGCTGATGATGTCACATATTACATCATTCATGACATGGTCAGTGACATCACTGATGACATCACTGATGACATCTCAAATGACATCACTGATGACATCTCAAATGACATCACTGATGACATCACTGATGACATCTCATTTGACATTACTGATCACATCACTGATGATATCATTTATGTGATAATACGATGAACCTCTTCAGACTCTAATATAACCTTAGATACAATCAGTGTAAACAGACACTCACAGACTGTCACTCATCCATGGAGTTACTCACACACCTAGTCAGTCATGCAAAGAATCAATCACACCTCCATTTACTCAACTATACAGTTATACAAACTTTACTTATTCAAACATATACTAACACATATTTGCTCTCTTATACAATCCCTGATACAAGTTCACAATGATCCATACAGCCACTCACACATTCACTGGCTCTTATGCACAGTTATTTATATATGTCAACTCTCACATGTACTGTGTTTTACATATGTACTTACTTTGACATGTAGCACTGAGATATCCATTCACTCACCAATACACTCATGCACACAGTCAACCGCCCATACAGCTGTTTCCACATGCACTTTTGAAACCATACATCTAGTGAATCAACTGCTCACACATCTATGCACAGAGTCATACACCTCCCAGCCACCCACACACACACTCAGTCTCCCATACAAATACTTGGGCAACCAATCAATAACCCATATAGTTACTCATATAGCTACTTATCAACACATGCAACAGTTTACAGAACAACAGACATAATGATGCACAAATTAAGACAGTTTAGTCACTAACCCATGCACTCAGTGAGACACATTTAATCACTCACTCATACAGTCAGTCATGCACCTACTAAATCCTTCATCCAGACACTTATACATCCACTCATTCTTCAATATGTAAGACATATTTTAACTTTACAGAAACATACAGTCACTGGATGTTGTCATCAGTGATGTCATCAGTGATGTCATTTGAGATGTCATCAGTGATGTCATCAGTGATGTCACTGACCATGTCATGAATGATGTAATATGTGACATCATCAGCAGTGGATTGCGGGTGCGCGATATATAGTTAGTGCAACTAACTATATATGTAATTTCAATGGTTTTGTGTGAGTAAAATAAGGTTTTGTAAATGCGAATTCCTAACTATATATGGTCTATAACCTATGGTTTTTTCAGTGAATTTTCAAGGTTTTGTAAATGCTAATTCCTAACTATATATGGTCTATAACCTATGGTTTTTTCAGTGAATTTTCAAGGTTTTGTAAATGCTAATTCCTAACTATATATGGTCTATAGCCTATGGTTTTTTCAGTGAATATATATATATACATACATATATAAACATATATCATCTGTATATCTATATAAATACAAACATAAATGCATGCATACATATACTTATATGCATTTTAGGGTTGTTAGGGCGTTTTCGTGTGTATTATGTTGCTTTTTTAGGGCTTTTGGGTCAATTAAGTAGGGTTCCCGGAGCCTAGGGCTGAGGGGCCAGTTCAGTTTCGTGCGTATTGGTGTTGGCAAGGTTTTGAGGGATTTTGGCGGTTTTTGGTCGAGATTTGGCCGTTTTATGGCTTTTTTTTGTGTTTGCGGGGGGCGCGTATTCGGGTTGAAATTCGTCCCCGTTCCAGTTGACGGATTGGGCTGATTATTGGTGAGATGTTAGGGAATCGCTGGAACTAGTGTCCAGCCAAGTTTGAAGCAGATCGGAGCAGTGAAAGTGCTTTAAAGAGCAATTTTTGTGCGGAGTAGCGAATTGCCATGTTATTCAATGGGAGTTTTTGGTGCGCATGGAGAAGGTGAATTTGGGGTGTTCCAGTTGCGCTAGAGGGACGGGGCTTGGATGAGCTGTAGGGAGAGTGGATCGGCAGGTGTGCCGAATTTTTGGGATTTGTTGGCCGAAGGGAAGGGTGTGCTTGGGCAAAGTCGATTTGGTGAAAACGGTGCGTTATTTACATGAAAGTTGAAAAAACACTAATAAAAGCAAAGCTAAAAAGCCACCTCATTACAAACAGAATGGCTTTAACTTAAACGAGGGCGAGATCTATTGCATTTTCAATGCTTGTTTACTTTGGTTCCATCAAGAAGGCATTCAGATGTGTCACACATTTGCCATAAATTCTGAATGTTAGCACTCTAGTTGCACATTAGATCAATGTAGTAAAGCTACTGCTCACCAGGGACGTCTGCTGCTGGTATTCAAAGTGCATGTTTCAGTCTGCATGTCAGAATTTTTTTAATGAAATAGAAGATGATTTGAGAAGTCACTCAAAATGATCCCTAATTTTTCTTTCTGAAGCACTAATCATACTTTCTATGGCAAAATTAACCCCCTCATGTTGTTCCTTTTTAAATTGAGTGTTTTCAGACTTACCACTTCATTCCAATCAAGATGGCTTCTGGTGTGCCATACTTTTGTCATAAGTAAGACTGTTAGCGCTCTAGTTGTTCTTTAGAACACTCTGGGACATTCTGTCATTGGGCTATACTTGGGGTACATCTGGGTGATATTTGGGCTACATTTGGGCTCTTTTGTCTCTGGTGGCCATTTTGGGAGACTGCATGTCAGAATTTTTTAATGAAATAGAAGAGGATTTGAAAAGTCACTCAAAATGTGCCCTAATTTTTCTTTCTGCAGCACTAATAATACCTTCTATTGCATAATATACCCCCTCATTTTGTTCCTTTTTAAATTAAATGTCTTAAGAGTTACCACTTTATTCCCATCACGATGGCTCCAGGTGTGCTATACCTTTGTAATAAGTAGGACTGTTAGCGCTCTAGTTGTTCTTTAGAACACTCTGGGACATTCTGTCATTGGGCTATACTTGGGCTACATCTGGGTGATATTTGGGCTACATTTGGGCTCTTTTGTCTCTGGTGGCCATTTTGGGAGACTGCATGTCAGAATGTTTTAATGAAATAGAAAAGGATTTGAGAAGTCACTCAAAATGTGCCCTAATTTTTCATTCTGCAGCACTAATCATACTTTCTATGGCAAAATATACCCCCTCATGTTGTTTCTTTTTAAATTAAATGTTTTAAGAGTTACCACTTTATTCCAATCAAGATGGCTTCAGGTGTGCCATACCTTTGTAATAAGTAGGACTGTTAGCGCTCTAGTTGTTCTTTAGAACACTCTAGGAGGCTGCAGTAGAACACAAAGGAATCAACTGACAGTCTCTGTCCTTGTTGGATGTACATGTTTTACTGAGAATGTCAGACTTCATTTTCACATGACTGAGAAAGATTATGTGAATTTACAGAAAATATGCTTTCAGTTTAGCTTATAGATCCCCTTCCAAACCACTGTGGGAAAATCATGAGATATTAGTTTTCTTTCAAACAATATTCATGATATCACAGCAGAAGGTTTTTTCACATGGTAAAATCACCTTAGAACCCACCACAATTCCTAAAACGAGTATGGTACCATCAACAAATGATTTATAATGTAACTAAAGTCCTAAAACCCTCTATTAACTACAATGCTTTTTAATGAGGTGCTATCATGTATATTGGTCCCAAGATGGCTGCCAACACTTCTTGGATGAAGTGCTGACAGCCAATCAGATCAGATGTGTGGTTAGGCTCCGCCCAGATATATATATTTTTTTGAATCTAAATTACTCAAAATCCACTGGAGCACATATATTGAGACCTAGCAAAGGCACATCGGGCTAACAGTCCCTACAATTTTGCCAAGTTTCGTGCAAATCCATTCAGCCGTTCGAGCTAAAAGTGAGGCCAACCGCCCTATGGAAATTAACATGGGAAAAACGCGTTTTGGGACCCCCTTTTTTTCTCGGCCCCCCCTTGATGAAACCCCCCCAAATTGTCAGGGGCTGCTCAGAAACAAAATGTTCCATTTTCCTGAAAATTTCAGCCAATTCCGTCCACAAACGCCAAAGTTATTAGACATAGAATTTTCAGAAATCCCATAGAGAAAAAATCCTAACTATATATACCTACTGGCGACTGCCAGTAGGTAATATATATATATATATATATATATATATATATATATATATATATATATATATATTCGCTTCACGAGTTGCCCAAAAATGAGGAAACCACACAAGATGAGCTCAATCCATTTAATCAGAGGATTGTAGTCCTCCTGTCGCTCACAGCAAATGTAGAGCCAAACGCGTTTCGGGCGTGTCTTCGCCCTTGATCACTGGCAAACAGATGAGGCGGCAGCAACGAGGGAACCATCTGCGCATAATTATGTATCCCGCCCCAGTGGGCGTATGCGCGATTGCATGCTGGTCTTTGTAGTTCCATCATTGACATTCCAACCACAGTGGGTCCTGCCGTGTCATCCAATGTATAGTCCTACCCCAGTGGGATGACACGGCAGGACCCACTGTGGTTGGAATGTCAATGATGGAACTACAAAGACCAGCATGCAATCGCGCATACGCCCACTGGGGCGGGATACATAATTATGCGCAGATGGTTCCCTCGTTGCTGCCGCCTCATCTGTTTGCCAGTGATCAAGGGCGAAGACACGCCCGAAACGCGTTTGGCTCTACATTTGCTGTGAGCGACAGGAGGACTACAATCCTCTGATTAAATGGATTGAGCTCATCTTGTGTGGTTTCCTCATTTTTGGGCAACTCGTGAAGCGAATATATATATATATATGTATATTACATTTTT